>NC_035434.2:174075470-174290470 GCF_002127325.2 Helianthus annuus | reverse complement strand
AATTGAACTTGAGTCTCCATAAGAAAACCCAAGCCTCCTACCACTAGGTCACAAGTGGGGGGCAATCATCTCACTTCTCTCTCAACTTTCTCTCTCTCTCTCTAACAAGTGAGAACATCAATTTCCGAAAAGTGGTTTCGCCGGAGCCACCGACTACCACCACTAACAACCCACACCACCCCAACCACCAACCAAAACACTTGTCATCACCACCACTATAAAGCCCTTGGTCATTAGGGATGGCATCGAACCCAAACCTGATGGGCAAACCCGAAACTCAACATATTTGGGATGGGTTTGGGGTCAATTAATTGGGTTGGGGAATACTTTTTATTTTTTTCGCATGTTTGGGATGGTGAAACACCCGTTTACCCAACCGATTACCCGGTAAAGTGCACCTATTTACCGGACCTGATACCCGATATGATTTCTTTTATATCATTAAATATGTATATATATGATACATCCATTTTTCACACACACACACACACACATATATATATATATGTATTTATTCCGTATACATTGTAGTTATTTGACATATTTTTGTAATAATAATACTAAATTTAACCGATTAGTAGTTACACGATATGTACTCATTGGGTTTTAGGTTGGGTATACCCAAAAGGTAAGCTTTTAAAATTAATGGATTTACCCAATAGCCGCAGCTATACCCGATACCCGATGGGTATACCCGCTAGAATGCCAAAGAGTTTTGGGACGGGTTTGGGACAAGCTTATCTAATCGGGTTTGGGGTTGGGATTAGCTTAACCCGTCCCAAACCCGACCCATCGCCATCCCTATAGGTCTTCAACTTACCATCGCCTAACCTTAGATTCCCCAAACCTAAGCACCACCATCAGCTTATTCTTCAATAACGGACCTAATGACAAAACATTCAAAAATCTAGAAAGAATTAACTCACATACCAAAAACCTCACAAAATCCTAAACATCATTAGCGATTGAATGACCGATAATTGTGTAGGCCGGTGTTTTTAGTCGTTGTTGATGAAATGACGACCGAATCAACGACGCGAGACCTCATTTCACCATATCTCAGGCTTCAACGGCCAAGAACGAGATACACGTCCTCTTCAGAACATCCTATTTCTTCACCGACTAATTTATGATTTCTTAGTAATGAAGATATAGATGTGCTCGACGAATCCGGGTTAAAGGGGTGAACTAAGGATTCTGATCTAAGGGTTTCAAGGGTTGAAGAGGTGAGATGAGGGAACGAAGGTAACGTTGGTGGTCGACTTGGTTGTTCTTCGCACATTATGTTACCGTCTTGAATAGAAATGGGAGAAGTCGTTGTGAGGTCTTATTACCGGTCTATCGATGGTGGTCATTGGTTAGGGGTGGTGGTTGCCGGCTAGGCGATAGTGGCAAGTGGTGGTTGGTAATGATGGCTCACAATAATTTAAAGAGAGATTATGGGGAGAGTAAAGGAGAGAGAGTGAGTTTTGTGTGTGTGTGTGAGAGAGAGAGAGAGAGGGAAAAAAAGCATTATGGGATATACATTTTAAAATTCTTTTTGTTTTCTATATTAAAATATAATTGGTAAAAGATAAATTTGCTCTCATGTGGGGTCCACATGACTAGATTTAACTATGAAAATTAACTAGGTTAAGGGCAAATGACAGACTATGCAAGGTTTTTAAGATGTAAAGGATGATTCATGACATTTTTAAAGGTGCAAGGTTTTTAAGATGTAAAGGATGATTCATGACACTTTTAAAGGTAAAGGAAATCCACTGAAATCAGGTATTAACATAAAGGACAAAAAATGTAATTTACCCTAATCCATTTAATAATTTTGAGTAACGACATATTTTTCCTTAACTCGTCACTTTATAATGTTCACGTGTTTCACTTATTCCTATTTCGCTAATCTATCCATGACTCCTATTTTACTGATCTCTCTATGACCCATGACGTGTCAAACACATCATGTTGCATCCCTCGGATACTCTAAGCTTAAAACGAAAACAAAGAAATGCATAACATTTCTATGCATGATGGATAAACAGAGGGATGGTAGTGTTCGGCTGTGAAGTATGGGAGGGGTGTTCGACGATGGTGTGCGACAGGGGTGTTCGACGATGGTGTGCGACGTGTGTGTGAATGGAGTGAATGAGGGATGGTGGTTTGGGGTTGAACAGTGGGGCTATGGCGGTGGTGTGTCGGTTTAGTGGTTGTTGGTGATTTGGGGGTGGTGACGGTGAACGGAGGGATGGTGGGTTTTGGTTGGTGCAGTGGTGGTTGGTGATTTGAGGGTGGTGATTTGGGGGGTTTTGTGTATGAACGATGGTGGTGGTTGTAGATGGATGCTTATGGTGGCGGTGATGGTGTTGGTGTTGACTGTGGTGTAGAGTGGTGACATGTTGGGGGTGGTGGTTGTGGGTTCGTAGTGGCGATAAGGGAGTTGAGAACTTATCAACTTTTGTTTTTGTTAGTTTTTTTAAATATGAATTTCTTTTTGTTAAAATATATTTAATCTATGAATAAAAAGACTAAACTACTCTTGTGTAATCAGATTTTACCAAAAAAATTAATTGGGTTTGGCCTAAAGGATAGAGCGTGCAAGATTTTGAAACATTAAGTACAAAACTTATTAAGTTTTACATCAAAGGACAACGTCTGCAAATTGATGTTAATATAAAGAAGAAAACTTGTAATCACCCTAATATTTAACTTTTATTCCATTCAATAAAACTTGTCATTGCCTCGCTTGTGCACCAAATGGCGTAAAAATCCATACTTGTGCAACAAGTGGTCAATAAATCTATTATTGTTATTATTATGCACCAAGTGGCACATAGAATCAATTGGTACCAACCATAGCTTTTTGGGGAACTTACGAATTAGCCGCTAAACTCAAATTTTAAGGATGGTCAGACAAATCTATGTAACTTTTTTTTATTTCTGCATCTCATGCTTTGTTATAACTTTATCACATAATTTGTCATTAGCGCATAATATTTAAAAAAAATATATCAATAATACTAACATTAATCATAATAAAAAATAACACTTTTATAAATATTTATTTTATCTAAACATTCTTAATTTTTTAGTAAAACCATTCATATTTTATTTAGCACAACAGGTTTGGGATTTCATAGCTCACTGGTGTAAGATAAACTCGTTTTTATCTTAGAACTGAGAGATTTGGTGAGAATTTCATAACCGAGCCTGAGGGTCAGCGAAGTGGAAGAAAGCGGCGATCACAGTAATACAAACATCAATATGGGTGCTAGTGAGAAGCTAAAACAAACTGATTTTCAAGTAAAAACAAACAATGATTCGGAAGATAAAGGAGGAGATAAAATCATTTGGTTATCTATAGTTAAAAAACCGGTCAAAACACCAAGCTTTTTCGTGAGAAATATGGTATAATTTTGATTTGTCTTGGTGTAATGTTGGTGTATTTACCATACTATCTAGGTTAATATATGATCAACCGGATACATTTAATTTTTTTAATAGAAATTTGTTGGCTTTCAAAAAAATCATATTTTATTTAATATTTTAATTATCGTTTGTATTTTCTCTTAATTTTGTCCAACTTCTACACTTTTGTCCTTTTTGTTAAAATTTATCACATTTTTTTAAGTGAGTGTAAAATAAAATATTTGAAATTATGCACTTTATAAAACTCAAAATGCTAATTACACATGTTGAAAAACTATAATCACGTATGTTGAAAAACAATAATCATGCATGATTTATGGTTTTTCAACATACGTGATTAAGACTTTAAGTTTTATAATGTGCGTATTTTCATATCGTATGTATCATACGTTAAGGAAAATTGTATATTAACCTCCTCTTTTTGTTTTGCTTACCAATGTTAATAAGACTATCATTAATCGTAAACTTTAACAGACTGGCATTGCCATCATCGACGCTAAACATTTCAAACATCGCAACAGACCAGACCAGACCAGACCAGTTTGTCCTCAATTTTAATATTGTTTTATTTATATAGTTTTATGAAGTAATGTAAAATTTAAGTAAATGTAAAAGTTAAGTATAATGTACAAGTGAAAAGTGAAGTGATGTATGGATTAGTTGAGAAAATCTTAATGTCATGAATGAAATGTCATATGACTAACATGAGATATGAATTGGAGCCTCCCCCAACATTCTACACTTGTTCATAGGGGGTGTTTGGCCTAGCTTTTATTTTTTGGCTTATGCTTATATTTTTAAGTAGCTTATAGCTTATTTTCTATCATTTGATAAGCCTTGTTTAAGTGTTTGGATTAGCTTATAGCTTTTTTTATATCATTTACCCTTACACAAAGAAGCTTTTTCAAAATAAGCTAAAAAACCATCTTCAAGTAAGCTTCTTAAAATTAGCTTATATAAGCTAATAAGCATAAGCTTAAAAAGCTAAACCAAACACCAAATTAAGCTTATTTTTATAAAAAAAGCTAAAAAAGCTATAAGCTTTGTTAAAAAAGCTAGGCCAAACACCCCCATAGTGTACTACTAACTTTCTTCGTTCTTCCTCTCCTTTCTTGAGAGGAGCAAAACAATGGGTTCCTTAATTGACCTCAATCTCCACCCGGATCCACCCAACCCCACCGCCGGCTGCTCCACTTCCGCCGCAACCCTAATCACCCCCAAAATCGAACCCAAATTGGAACCCCTCGACCACCCACCTCCTAACCCTAACCCTAATCTGGGTCTCCCCACAACTCAACCAATTTCACACCCAGAGCCTGTTCCAGACGAAACCAATGTCTATTCAGAGTTCGACAGGATATCCGAGATGTTTCTCACCGCATTTGCCAACAAGATTGAGAAAAAAGACGACTTTATGCTTACAGACCCTGACGCACAAGCAATTGTCCCAGTTCCAGAACAAACCCATGAAGAAAACCAGCTTGCTAATGCTACATATCGCCGGAAAGATCCACCAAGATCCTCGGAACTGGTTAGGGTTTCAAATCTTGGAACCGAAGACGAGAGGTATTTTCGAGAGGTTATGAGGAAGACCCGGATGATTTATGATTCACTTAGGGTGTTAGTTGTGGCTGAGGATGAAAAACGTAGGTCTTTTGATTTCGTAAAGAGTCCGAGGTCTCGGGGGGATTTGAAAGCAGCTTCGGTTATGAAAGAACGCGGTCTGTGGTTGAATCGCGATAAACGGATTGTTGGGGCGATACCCGGGGTTAATGTGGGTGATGTGTTCTTTTTCAGGATGGAGTTATGTGTTGTGGGATTGCACGGGCAGGCGCAGGCGGGGATTGATTATTTGACGTCCGGGCAGAGCTCCAACGGGGAGCCCATTGCAACTAGTGTCATTGTTTCCGGTGGGTATGAAGATGACGAGGATGCGGGTGATGTGATTATATATACGGGGCATGGTGGGCAGGATAAGCATTCCAGGCAGGTGCTTCATCAGAAGCTGGAAGGTGGGAATCTTGGTATGGAAAGAAGTATGCATTACGGGATTGAGGTACGCGTCATTCGTGGGTTTAGGTATGAAGGGAGTGCTAGTGGGAAAGTTTATGTTTACGACGGGCTGTATAAGATTGTTGAAGCTTGGTTTGATGTGGGTAAATCGGGTTTCGGAGTGTTTAAGTTTAAGCTTGTTAGAATGGAGAATCAGGTTGAAATGGGTAGCGCGGTTCTTAAGTTTGCGGAGAATTTACGAACCAAACCTTTAGAGGTTCGGCCTACGGGGTACGTAAGTTTCGATATATCAATGAAGAAGGAGAGTATCCCTGTGTTCTTATTCAACGACATTGATAACAATCACGAGCCAATGTACTACGATTACGCAGCCACAACCGTTTTCCCCCCTTTTGTGTATCACATAGGAGCGAAGGGCGGTGGTTGTAATTGTGTCGCCGGATGTTCACAAGATTGTTTTTGTGCTAAGAAAAACGGGGGCGACTTTGCTTATGATTCAAATGGCCTTCTAGTGAGAGGAAAACCGCTGATATTCGAATGTGGACCCCACTGTCATTGTCCTGCCACTTGTCAAAACCGTGTGAGCCAAAAGGGTTTGAGGAACCGATTTGAAGTGTTTAGGTCACAGGAAACGGGTTGGGGAGTTAGATCATTGGACTTGATACAAGCGGGTTCGTTTATCTGTGAATATACCGGAGTTGTACTTACAAGAGAGCAAGCGCAACTGTTTACGATGAACGGGGATAGTTTAGTTTATCCAAATCGCTTCGGTGAAAGATGGGCGGAATGGGGTGATTTGTCTCAAATATTTACCGATTACGTACGCCCAACGTACCCGTCGGTTCCGCCTTTGGATTTTGGTATGGATGTTTCTAGAATGAGGAATCTTGCGTGTTATATGAGCCACAGTTCGTGTCCGAATGTGTTAGTGCAGTTGGTGCTTTATGATCACTCGAATATTGCGTTTCCTCACCTTATGCTTTTTGCAATGGAGAATATTCCTCCTATGCGAGAGCTTAGTCTTGATTATGGAGCTGCAGATGAGTGGCTGGGGAAGTTACCCATCTGTAACTGAATCGGTTTCTGACTTTTGGTTTGTTTTTTGTCTGTCAATGCAGATTCTAGGATGCATGATGCACTGAGGTAACTAGATTGTCTTATCTTGCATGTTTTGTTGAGTGTTTTTCGGTTTTCTTGTCGCCTGAGATTGCTGTTATCTTCTGTCGTATTGCAGTTAAATTTGGAAATATTAGTTGATCATTGTAAGGCTTATCAACAATAAATCTTGTTATAGATGTTAATTGTGTATATTGTATTAGCTATTTATATGCGTTTATTAGCATATGGCTTGTGGGCTCAACATAGGCTTTCCTAGGGTTTCTTCTGTATCTATTGAAGGTTTCCATCCATTGGAGTGTATCAGACATGACTTCTTTAGAAGTTGTCGCTCGATCGAAAGGTATGGTGTTATAGCTAAGCCTCTCAATGCGACACAATCCTTCGTTAGTTGCCCACCCTGATCCTGTTTCAGAAGTCAATGGTTCACTTTTCTGATAAGGGTCAACCAGTTTTTGTTCACTGTTCACAGTTCTTTCGGGAAACTGTTGTATCACATGGTCGTCTCCGCCATCATCTTTAGACACCGTCGTTTAGGTTTCTCAACCAATGCACCATCGAACCACCTCTAGACACGCCGCCTTCACTCCGCTACTATTACCCATGTGCCGACACGTGAGGGTGCGTGGACCGTCAGTTTCCGGTCTTCAGCCCGACTTCTTTCGTTGCGTTAATCCGATTGTTGTCGCCACTTCAGTTTGATTGGCGCTGCCGCAACCTGTAAAAAGCAACGCCGCTTCTCAGCCCGCCACCCATAACTATACGAACTCTAGTCGGCAGCCGCAGCTCAGATTTGAACTTCTATTGTCACTATTTTTCTTGTTCTGGAACACTTTCTTTATTATGTCTGTTACATGGGAGGCAAAAGTGTAAGACGGCTCACGTATAATCAACTTTGCTTCAGCCTTGCGCATCTCCGTTAAACTAGACTCTAATAATTAGAATTTGTGGAGTCTGTTTGTTCAGAATGGCTTTGCAAGCTTGGAGATAGAACTATAGAAGATCATTTGACTACATAACCTCATGATTTGATTACCTCGGAATGGCGTATTAATGTCCACGGAATCCAAATGGATCTGCAGAATTATATCGAGCCACAAATACTCACTATTGCCAAAACTTTTCCAAGTATTCTTGTGCTCGACCTCTATGGTTGAGTAACTCCATTGCTATCTTCTCTGTCGCATCGACATATCTTCTACGAGAGATATACGATTGTGGCACAAGTTATGCATACATAGTAAGGGCACACGTTGAGGTTCTCATGTGTCACAAAGGAAAGGTGTTGGGCGGGGCACTGTATCAGATGTTTTTATTGCAAGGAGGTTAGGCACGATATACAATCGTCTGATCATCTGTCTACCGATCTAATAAGGCTATAAGCAAATTCCAAGGGTATATTTGACTGTTTTGCAAGTGTTTTAAGAGAGTTTCTGATGATTCATAATATTACTATGTATTCTTCAGACACCGTTATGGCCAATTGATTGTCGTGGTTGTTTATATATGAAATCATAATCACTAAAAATGACAAGGTCGAGATTACCGAGCCCAAATGATTCCTTCAATCTTAGTTCCAGATTAGCAACTTAGGTAAATTTTGATATTTTTTTTGACGAAGTATCTCATCCTCCACAAGGAATACTTTCGTGTCTCCTCGATATGTTATTTGATTGTGGATTACTAGGTTAGAAGCTAGTTGATAGCCCAATGCTTTCAAGTTTCAACAAAAAAGCTTTTTCTAGAAGACAATGAAGGATTCAAAACGATACCGATGGTTGGTTGGGAAACTTAACAACTTGACAGTTAGTTGACCAGATATTTCATGCAGTTATATTGTGCTAGCTGATTAGTAGCTATACATATAGCCAAGAATCAAGTATTTCATTGCATATTTTCTCACTAAACCTCTCTAGAAAGCACATATAGATTTTATTTACAATATATCACCGTAATAATAATTGGTTTTTGTTTGGTTTGACACTTTCTTTTTAGCCATCTATGTTGTAGAATACAAACATGCCCTTCATTTAAACTAATTATCACTTAATTTTTGTTGCTTTTTTTGCAGACAGGTAGACAGTGATTGGTTGGCAACTCGAAAGTAGACAAGGTTTTCCATTTTCTGGTTGTCAATCTGTTACTTAACATCTGATGGCGACGGTAAATTCAGGCATTTTAGAGCAAAAGTCGGTTGTTATTTTGCTTTGCTGCAGCAGATTATGTTTTTAGGATTAGAATGCTGGTGAATTTTGTTGTAGACGTTTATGTGCTAGGATCAGCAATCAATAGTACTCGTTAGCATGTATGTATATATAAAAGTTCAAATTTACTACAATGTTTGTTTGTAAACCAAAATGTTTAAATAATTTGATTCTGGTGTTCTTTTCATTTATTAGTTTTTTCTTTTTATTCGGATGAATCAAATGTTGGAACCCTGTATCGACAAAGAAAAGGAACCTCCAGAAACGTCGATGCATGCGGAAGGGAACCCTGTGAGCTGTTTCTTGTAATCTTTCCCTTTTTCTTATTCAGGTTTCTTTAAAATCAGGAGGCGGTCAAGAATGGTCAAATCCCAACTAGCCTTTGATTAGTCGCTGATTAATCGCTAGTAACCAAGTAATTTTTATCTACTCGGCGAATTAATCAGGAGGCGGTCAAGAATGGTCAAGAATGGTCAAATCCAGTCCGAGTTGGCCAAAAATCGGTGGCAGTCTACGGATTCCGGCTAGCGATTATCGGATTGATGATATATCTACCTAATGTACATATTACATAGTCTAGCACAAACCTAATCGGATTAATCAGGAACGAATAATCTATAATTGTACATATGTATCATCAGTCATACTTGATAATAATCTATTTCCACGAGCGTCTTCTCTGCTGGAGCTCGTAAGACTTGGTGCACTTGACATGTGTGTTCTGATTCTTCAAACCCGACTCTGGCGCCGTCTTGGTTTTGTTTTTGGTTTTGGTTCCGGCTCCATGCATTACATCATTCTCTGCTTACACGACACCCAAAGGTCAAAACTTAATGTATTCGTTCCGGTTTAGGTAATGCAAGATTCGAATATGCTTCCATACCGGGACTTGATAAAACAGCTCTTGGCGGCAACACAGAACCCGCCTTGCTATTTGACTCTCTGTTGACCTTGCCTGCTCTTACTGATTTCTTGACATCTAATTCATCAATCAACATACAATAGATTAGGTTGGATTATGAAAATCAAATCTTTATATGATACGATACGTTACCCATGCCTGAATATATAGGAACCCGCACGTATGGTGCTGTGTAACCATCTTTATGTTCTGCAACCAAATGCTTTTAATTACTAGATGAACCAAAAAAAGGATAAAAGACGGGCCAGGGGAAATTAAAAGCACCCGGGGAATTAGATGGATGATCACATAAAGAAAGCGACTCGAAATTCTTCAAATAAATCTTTGGTGGATCTTCTTCTTCTTCTTCTTCTTCTTCTTGTATTACCTTCACCTTTGGATACACTTTTAAGATACGAAAACGAAAATCAGTTAATATATTTAAATTAAAGAGCACATAGCTTAAGAATAGATGAACATATCAACCATACTTGTTTTCTCAAGATGCTTGAATTCCAATTAACTTGGAACAAGAGGGGCTTCAATATCTAGTTTCTTGCTAGAATTATCCTCCTTTTATTTTATAATAATATAAATAGTTTGCCTTTCAATAAAAGAAGAAAAAACAAGAACAAGAGGAATGGTATCAAACAATAAGGAAATCGTGTGAAAATGGTTTTGGTCAACGCAAAGATTTGTGTATGTATGTGCCCCTTAAGAAAAGTGGTCGGCCAATTTGAATGAACCCACTCAAATTGAAAGTCAAAACTTTCGTTCCAATTTATTATGTGAAGGTGAATTAAAAATTAATACATGACAACGAAATAAATCGGGGACCCTTCATTCAATTTTGATCTACCACTATCAGTACAACCGGTCGAACCAAATGATTACATACATATACTCGAAATAAGAAATGGTACAAGCTAACTAAAATAGAGGGAAAAGGAAAATCTAAGATTATATACGTGGCTAAAAGATCAAATACAAAAAAAAAGTTAATGTATAAAACGTACGAACTGAAGGAAAAGACAAAAAAGCGCGGTGACATTTTTCTATTATCAGTAACTATCAAGATTACTCTACAAATGATCCTGTAGAGTAATTTTGATCTTTTGTACAGTAATTTTGTAAAATGTTCTTGTAGAGTAATTTTGTTTTTGTAGGGTAATTATCAAAATTACTCTACAAGTGTAGCAAGTGGCAGAGACAAAGAATGAGCATGAATGGTGTGGTGCTAACCCATTTCGACACTTTATTTACCCGTTAAAAGGACCCGACTAAACCTTTATAAAATTTATATTTGTCCAAATCACAAATTTGTATGTAACAATAAAAATAAAAAGTCGTGACACGTTGGTCTAGTGGTTAGCCTATTGGTTTCTCTTATTGAGGTCCCAAGTTCAACTACCACTAGCATCACTTTGAAGTAAATTGGTGGTGGCAATGAAGTTTAGAACTAACCTCTCTAGAGGTCGCCAGTTTGAAACCGAGCCAAACCGGGTTTTACCGCAGTGAGTCTTCGGGCGGTGAGTTTTTCCCGGAGCTAGCGACTTGGTGGCTCGGGTATGCATCCAACTCTGACCGTTATGGAAGAGAGAATGTATTTGCTCGATTAAGATTATGCTTATCCGGTGATTCAATTGACCATTTAGGAAAAAAGAAAAAATAATAACAATAAAAAAACAATATATTTATATATAAAGTTTTGACATGAAAAAGAAAAAGAAAAGGAAAAAAAGCAGGTTTTGACAATCTTTTCTAGCTTTGAAAACCGTACATAGACAAATTGATTGAAGAAATCAAAAGGGCAATATTCGAGGCCCATAAAGAGACAAACAACCACATGGCCTTGAACCTGTAATTTATAATCATCAAAAATAAAAATAAATACATCACCATTAACAAACATTCATTCATTCATTCTTACAATTACAATTACAATGTTCTAGACATTCATATCATCTAAATCTACCAAAAACAAATAGCTTCCACCTCCATCTTCACCTCCAAAATTGTATTCTTTTGGTTCTTCAATCAGTAATCTGTTCAAAAATCAATCAATATCAAAAAGATATAAAATTTCCAAAATCTTGAATCTCTTTTTTTTTTTTTTTGCAAAATCTTGAATCTACTTTAACTTACCATCATCTTTCTTCATTGCTTTTCTAGCAATCAACAAGATCACAATTATAAACCCAACACCTGCAGCCCCTCCCAATATTATTGCAACTGTTCTCCCCGGATTAGATCCTGCACACATTCACCAAATCAACACATCTTTGACTTTTCACATTTGACTTTTGACTTTTAAAAAACAAACACATATCACACACCTGATGAACTAGAAGATGAAGGTGAAGAAGATGAATCTGATGAGTATGAAGAAGATGAATCTGGTCTATTTTTTGTTGAGGCCCCATTAGGATAATAATTATAACTAATGAAACATCTATGAAGATAAATTTGACCAGAAACAGAGGTTCCACATTCAACTTGAGCCCTTTGCACAGCACTTTTCACACAGTTTCCACAATCAGAAGCCCCTAAATCACCTTGACATTGTCCCAACACATACACAGACTCATAACTTGTTGTATAAAACCCACCATTCCCACTTCCCACAACACTTTCCAAAGAAGAAAAAGCAGAATCCCTTATTTGTTGAAAATTCCCACCTGCATTGCTTTTCTTCCCACATGTTTTGTACAACAACTCCATTCCAGATATTTGAGCAAACCCAGAAACCTCATAGAGCATGTAACACCCCAAAAGCTGGATTCTTGCAGCGACAGTTTTCCCACAAAGTTTATCCATTAATATAGGCAGCCTGCTAACACAAGTGTAACACTCAACATTGGTGAGATCTCCTCTACACTGAAACAGACCAGAAACACTGCCACTGGTGGTTTTAAAGAACTTTGCTTTTGAAGATTGTTGAATGAGTGTGCCAAAAATGGCGGAAAGGGAAGATGAGTAGACCCCATTTGGATCTGGAAGAGGTTGGTTTGCACATCCTTTGTAAACCAACTTGGTGTTATCTGGTGCAGCAGATATAGATACAGATATAGATACAAGGAGGAAGATGAGAATGAGAGTGAAGAAAGAGGATTTCATGGATAAAGGTGTGAGCTTTATGCATCAAATCATCATGGTATTTTTTGATTTTGAGATAGATTTGATGAGGTTTGAGAGAAGGTAAAGTGTGATGATGGTGAAAAGATTAGGGTTTGGGTTGTGGGTAGTATGAGGACTGTGGCCTACCTTAATAACTTTACTGTGGATTTTGGTAGATTTGGAGAGGAAGAGGGGTCTTATCCCAAAAAAGAAAGAGAAAATAGGTATACACTAAAGTCATAGTTATGAATGTTGGAAGTATAAATGTGTCACATTTAGTTTTGAGGGTAATTTTAGTAAAATATTGTGTAGACATTAGGGGTGTAAACGAGCCAGGTCGAGCCCAAGTTTGACCAGGCTCGAGCTCGGCTCGTTAGGTTTTTATGAAGCTCGAGCTCGAACTCGGCTCGGTTCGAGCCTACTTCTTTGAGCTCGAGCTCGGCTCGTGAGTAAAACCCAAAGCTCGAGCTCGAGCTCGGCTCGATCCGGCTCGAACTATTTTGAGAACAACCTTAAACGAGCTAAAAGCTCGGCTCGAGCTCACTTCAACATCGCTTAAACGAGCCAAAGCTCGGCTTATCAATGTTAACATCATTATTAATATAATATTTATAAAAAAAATTAAAATTTTGTATGGGCTCGTTTAGGCTCGCGAGCCTAAACAAGCTTTGTATTTCAGGTTCGAGCTCGGGCTCGATAACAAAACGAGCTCTATTTCAGGCTCGAGCTCGGGTTCGAGCTCGTTAAGGCTCGGCTCGTTCGAGCTTTTAACCGAGCCGATCACGAGTAGCTCTCGAGCCTCTGGGCTTGTTTACACCCCTAGTAGACATACATATGTATAATTTTAGTTTAAAATATATTTATTAGTTTGAAATTGTCAGACTTTGCTATACCATAATTTTTAATCAATTAGGACACAAATATTCATTTTGTTTTTTTGTTTTAGGAATAAAATATGACAAGTATTCATAGAATCCCAACGGTTCAAAAATCAAAAGTGTTATTTTTTTAAACATAATTGAATGAATTAGTTTCAAACATTCAAGTACGATTCCCTCATAAATTTTCACATGCATTGTCAAACAATGGGTCATATCACCTCTTTTGATAACAAAGTGGAGATGGACCATGTGGCTTTCGGTTTCATTTCATAAAGGCTAAAGCAGCCACACATGGACCCTAAAAGCTCCAACTACAAAGTTCAAACAAGAATTAGATAAGGTTTGAAATGGGCCAGACATACAAATTGGGCCTCTTGCAAATTACTTATACTAAAAAGAGAACACTTACGCTTTTTATTGGAGACCAATATCCAATATTACTAAAGCCTTTTACAAATTTTTGATGAGTGATACCTTGGGCTTCTTGTTGTGGCATCACAACCTTATAATCATCTACAACAACAAAATGATTGTGACTAAGGGGATGAGCGTGAAATGTAATCCCGATCATTACCTTAGTTTATAATCGTTAAAGGGTCAATATTGTAATTATATATATATATATGGAACCCATTAAGTGGAAGTTACCTTTGAAATCAATATCACCCGTTCGATCATGCTGAGATTAAATCTCAGCCCTTTAAACTCCCAAAGATAATTGCTCTAATGGCGGTTCAGGGAGGTTATGGGAGTTTTCCTCCTAGTGGTTTTGCTCCAAAATTTTCTGCCCATTATCTCCATGACTCAACCTTGGTAGTTCTTTACGGTTTCTCTAGCCGGTGGTTAGGTCCATCTTTTCCTGCCCATGATCTTCTCAACTCACTCCTACAATCCTGGTAAACTGTCAACCGCCCACTATATTTTAGGGTTTGAAGAGGTTAAATGTAGATGGACTACTGCGGTTGGGGCAAGAAGGAAATACGAAGTAGAGTTCTCCTGGATTCCTTCAATTGACGATGGTTCCCCCATGCTCTCCTAATTGCAGGTCAGCCAATTTGTGCTTCTCACCCACCTATAAATCTATCGTCCCATCTCCAAACAAAAAAAGCGAATGAAGAAAGTAGATACGAACTACGATTGACGGAGTGAGCAGGGGTCGATATAATTGATCTAGGGTTCCAGCCACAAGTTAAGGTAATAAGTTCTTAGTCTCAAATCGAATTTTTTTAAATCAAATTTTTTTATATGATCTAGGGTGTTGTAGCGGCGAAGAGAGGAGGCCTGATGACGTTAAGGAAGCTTTGAAATCGAGAAGAGTGGGGAAAATTTTCAGTTTCATCTTCAATTGACACCTTGTATGTCCATCATCAATTGGCACACATCTACCAATGATATGCTTGGTATTACATTAACAAGTTGATACATACATACGAGTTCTTATATTTATATTTAATTTTGTTCATAACAGCTTCATGCACCATGAAAGAGATGGAGAAAATTAATGTTACATTTTTTTCATGTTATTGTAGGTAGATGTTGCTATTATTAAGGTTGGATTAGGAGGAAAGAGGGATGCACCTAATGTGGTATCCAAGTTTAATAAAGGAAAATTCATAATTCTACATACAAAGAAGGTGTCTAATATGATCCACATTTTTTCCCGGATCACGCTACTAGGGTATGACCACACATAAATCCTTGGTATGGCCATTCATCGCATTATTTTATATTGATTTGTTATTCCCAGGAATCAATTATATCTATGTAGCATTTACATTGTATAGCTGAAGTTTGAATATAATAATATTCATATTTTGTAAATAAATATGTATGAGCAGGTAATACTTTGAATAAATTGCGGGACAGAATGCTAAGGTGCCTTTTCAAGCGTCAGAACTTGCTTTCATATTAAGCTATATGGGGCATCAAAGAACCGGTCACTTTGAAGTGAAATCGTAGATCTGACTATAAGCATGGTAAAAGGGAAACAGGTGGATCAAACAGGCACTTCTTTTAGTTTGGGTTCACAAAATGGATGGGTCAGGCGGGTAATCTGATAAAAACGATTTTCCCTTTCCGACCAGTTGACGAAAGTTGTTATCCAGTGTTTTACAATATCTTTTGGATGAATTTGTATCTATAAATAATTCTGATTCTACTCTTTGTGTTAACTGGTCTGTTGGGTTAATCTTGATGTTACGGACTGTGTACGGGTCAAGTCGGTTACCAGTTTTGTTTAAATGGGTCACCGAATAGAAAACGGGTCATGGGTCGACATCTTATCGGTACGGGTGATAGGTACAGTTCATCTATTGATAAAATGACTCGGTCTCGGTTGACTAGGAAAGTAGGAGCTGAACATGGAGTTTGTGAAACACGTTTGATAGGTGAACGTTGCAAGTTTGTTGCATTAGGAAGATGTGGACTGAGTTTTTTGCATGTGCTTATTTAGTTTATTATAAATACGAGTATTTGTTCTTTTGTTATGTACCCCATTTTTCATATTCGAGTACAGAAGCTTTCACTTTTGCATTGTATTTCTTTTTCACTTGCATTACATACTACATATACGAGAGTTGAGTGTGGTGCCTGAAACCAACATGGTCACCCTAATTTGCTAATGGTGGGTCTCTCCAACACATGAATGACCCTGGGTTGTCAGTTTGTTTTATGGTGAGGAGCATTCTTTACACTTTAAATGGTGGTATGTGATTCGAGTCATACAGTGCCACTATGCAAAATGGTTGCTTCTCCCTTCCTGATAACTGATTGGGTTCTTAATCATTTGTAGGTACTATTTTTGAATCTCAGCATTGACATATTTTTAAAGATGACAAAATGGATGGGTCAAGTAACGGGTTAACACCGCTACATTATTGGGTATGGGTTGGGTTTTCATTTTTCAAAAAATTCTGTAGAGTCCGTATGAGTAAATAGAGTTCTATGATCAAATAATAAAATTTTAGTTTGTTCTACTGTTTGTTGGTTCATTTAGAATAATTATTGTGAGATATTATTATATATTTTTCTTTCACTTGAGTTGATACATGGTTATGATCAAGAGAATAAGCTAATATTGTTGTTGTTTGCAGCCAATTTTCAAGTGGATCAAGTTTAATGCAGTTCAAAAGGCTTCGGGTTTGTTACCTATGCAGGTATCACATTTCGTTTGTAAGTAATTTTTGTGTTCTTTTTTAAAAGGCAGAATATTTTTGTAACTAGTATGGATGCATTTAATACAAACTTAAAATACAATTTGTTACTCTGGTAATGTATTTTTTTTATACATGATCTTCATTTTTTTTCTATTCATCTTACAATTTGTCGGTCTGTTAATGTATCTTTTATTATTAATGCAAAATTTGGTTTCGTTTTGAAACTATTCGATACGAATTCTAACAATTTTGGTTCGGTTCATTTTGGGGTGTTAGGTTCAAAAGTATATCAAATTTGAGTTCCGAGTTTTAAGTTTTATTTTGTCGATTTATTTTATGTAAATAGAAATGAATGAATAATATGAATTAATACAAGTTCACTAAGTTTGGAGGGGTGGTTCATTATAGACCAACTTAAGATAGATGCATACTTAGTCGCTAAATTATTAAGAGTAATGGATCCTTTGTCAATTATTATATGGTAAGTTAAGTTTTTTATTGTATTTTTATTTTCTTACTTAGCCGTTTCTGGATAAAGTTGCATTAAGGTTTATTGGAATGTTGTGTATATGGGACTAAAACAAGAAGCTAAATGGGCAGGGCTAAAGCATTGAATGGCCAAGATGGGTAGAGATAAAGGATTGAACGGTTACATTGGGTGGCTAAAAACGTTACTCGGCTTCTTTTAGTGGACTCCACTTTACTAGAGTAAATCTCAAAGCTTCTTCATCTAGATTACCATTGCAGCTTGAAACTACGTTATCGTTTGATCGTTGTTGTATACTCGGTTATAAAGATTGCAGTGTATAACTGAATACCGAGAGCGAGAAGATTCAGAGGCGTCCTGATTCAGTGTGTTCACGAGTTGGTTACGGCATCAATGAGGTAAAAAGAAACCCGCACGCAATTACACGTTTTTGGAGCTTGCAATATGTTGTGCTTCTTTTATATACTTATGTCCTGTTCGTATATATTTCTTCTTTTTTTGTGTACTCACTTAAGTACTAATCATGTATATTCCATGAATTATGTTTAGATGTTGAACTCTTTGCTGGTTGTGGTGATCAGTCCATCCATAGAGTTTTTGATGATTCTAGTATGAGTCATTATATAGCCAATATGGTTGGCAATAGCGCTTCCGAAACATATAACTTGTATGTGAAGTGCTTAAAGCTCATGGTGTTGACCAAACTAAAAGGCATTGTGGTCAATACCTCTGGAATAGATAAGAAATAACAAAAAGATTACTTGGTATTTTAGTCTTTTGCTATTATGCTAACTTTTTACATTAATGTAGGTGCTCTTATAAATTTTGTATAATAGCTTTAACACAAGAGGTAATTCTTGGTACGTATAGTGGCCAACTACATGAAATTGTTTTTGGTGAGGAAGATAAAAGGGAGAAATACATTGATTCTTTGTAATACGTTAGAAATAGTAGTTTACCAATTGCCGCCCAAAGAAAGGATATTGTTTTATTTATTTATTTTTAAATCAAATGGGTATTTGGCTAAACCTAATACTTGGTGTTTTAAGAAGAATGTTCCCCTCGGAAAACACATGCCCTATACGATGGTCCTCTCCGCCCACCCAGGCGGGCCCCTGAGTATGGCTTTGTATATGCTATTACCAAGTTGGTCCTTTTTATTTATGATCTTTACGTAATATAATTTGTCAAATGATGACACTAAATTGTACAATCTTTCGTAGTGAACTTATGTTAATGAGTTGTACTTTGAGCATTAACAAAACTTTTTTTATAGAATGCAATTCAATCTTGTGATGAAATTACGGCACTAAAGTATCCGACCATCAGTTGGGTATATTATCTAACTCTCTATTTTATTTCTTTTTGTTCATAGCCTCATTCATGTTGTCACTATATGAATAATATAATACATTAACGTAACCCGTCCACCGGACGGTAAGTCGGTCGCCGGCTCCTCCGGTACGTTTTACCCGGAAAACGGTTGTCGGAATCCATTGCCGTCGCCACTTGCCCCTTCTGTTGCCGTGAAATAGGTGATCGGCCCCTCTCCTGTTCTCCGATCTCTCTCTCTCTCTCTCTCTCTCTCTTTGGACAAGGTAGCGGTGTGTACGACGACTTAAGATGAAGAGGGAGCTTGGGGTTGTGTGGGGTGACATGCTAGCAAGCACGGGACCCCTGTGGCCGGCCGGTAACCTGCACGGTCACCGATGAGAGGAGTGAAAGGGGATGTCGGCTGGAGGTGTGTAGATGTTTTAGGGTTTTTAGAATGAATAAGGAGTGAACACTGACTTATATTTTTAGGTTTATTAAATGGGCTTGGGCCCAAGGACCTCAAGCCCATCTCTCGTGTTTAAGCGGGTTAAGTTATTGTATTTCAATATTAACTTAATGAAATATATGGAAATACAATTGAAGGAAATGCTAGAAAAAGAGGTGGATGTTGAAAGACAACAACTTATAATGATCTTATAATATCCATCATGGGAAATATTTAAATTCAAGTTAGTTGTGTTTATAGGTTCATTCATGTTGTTACTATATAATACATTAACTTAACCCGTCCATCGGATGGGTATTAAAGTAGCCATTAAAAGTTAATATGTCATTTTTGTAGTGTTTGGATAATGTGTTTTGAGAATGCGTTTCAGTGGGTTGAAAAGAAGAAAAAGAAAAGTTCGATGGTTGTAATATTTTCAAATAGATGGAAAAGAGGAAAAGGAGAAGCAAACCGAAACACCATCAATATGCATTATCTTTAGAGTAAATTACGTTTTTGGCCCCTATGGTTATATCAGTTTTACTATATTGGCCCAAAATAAGATTTTTTAACAAATATGCCCCCATGGTCCCTATAACTAACCGTTTTGGCCCCTAAATCTAACCAAACCCCAACTCAGGTTAATTTCTTGGTCACATGGTTAGCACATGATGTCTAAATTGGTCATTTTACCTCCCCCTAAAATGTTTGTATAAATAAAACCCTAAATCCTTATTTTTTCACTTCATCTTCTTTATTAAATCATCTTCCTCTACGAGCTTTCATTCAAAACCCTAATTTCATAGCTAAATACTTCTGGGAAAACCAAGTGTGAGTGAGTCATCTCAAAGCTCTTGCATTGTTGTCGGGCAAGGGAAGTGGCCCAATGAGAACCATTTGAGGATGTTGGACCGATAAGTCTGTCCTGTACAAAGGGTCACTGGATCTTGCATTGTTTCTAATGTGATTGGACATATGAACACAGATGGGACCTCAACTGAGTCAAGCTGTTCAATCATCTTCTTCAGATCCATTTTTCCCATTTCTAGTCCAGTGACGTAACCACACCCAACCCCCCCCCCCCCCACACACACACACACACCCACACCACCCAAAATGCCATCTTTCACAGCAGTTTTCAGATCTAAAACTTGCCCACCAGTTGAGTGATGTTGGTACATAGGCATTTTTACAAATACTTGGTGTGCACTAAAAAAATACCCTTTAAAAAACTAATCTTTTACAGCAAAATAACATAAAAATCCCCAAAATCTAACCTTGTGGAGGATGAATCACATAAAAAGAACAATAACCCATGAGTATCTCGCATTGACACGTACAGATTCAACCTTCAAAGTGGCTTTTTCTTTGGTCAAAATCAAGAAAGACCCACATTGTTCATTTTCTTTATTGTCATCATCACTATCAAAAATCATGACTTTTTAAGATGTTAACCTAATCTTGTACACAAACACCAAGAAAAAGGTGGAATTAACGAAGATGCAGGAAAGACCATTGCTGAAAAGCTCGAAAAAGAAGATAATTTAATGAAGAAGATGAAGTGAAAAAAATAAGGATTTAGGGTTTTATTTATACAGACATTTTAGGAGGAGGTAAAATGACCAATTTAGACATCATGTGCTACCCATGTGACCAAGAAATTAACCTGAGTTGGGGTTTGGTTAGATTTAAGGGCCAAAACGGTTAGTTATAGGGACCACGGGGGCAGATCTGTTAAAAAATCTTATTTTGGGCCAATATAGTAAAACTGATATAACCACAGGGGCCAAAAACGTAATTTACTCATTATCTTTATTTGTTACCTTCGCGTAACCCGTCCAACGGACGGGTATTAAACTAGTTAGTATTAAGTATGTTTAGTGTTAGTATGTAATTATGTATACTCAATGGTCTAGCATACACTTCTTGAAAGATAGTAACCAGTATGGATCGGCGCATTGATGCATAGGGCCGCGTTGTTTCACAAATTACAGTGTGTGTGTGCATATATATTCTAAGTTCACGAGTCTCTAACATATACATACATTCAGTACATTCAAGTTCTAGTTTGATTATTTTTCGTTTAAAGTATTATGCGGTAGAAAAAAAGTATTTTTTTTCTTTTCAAGTCATTATTTTTATGTTTATACTTACAAGAACTAAAGGGTGTTTAGGCATGATGATGCGCTCCTTAAACATAATTTTTTACAAGAGTAATACAAATAATAAAAACTCAAAATTTCCAGCTTAATTACACTTATGGAACCCTATACCCTAATCAAATCAGGTCACAACTATTCCTTCTGAATTAGAACAACTATCACGTGGAGACGGGACACTTATTTTTCCGCTTGGAGAAAGCTATGAGCTAGGTAGATACTAACTTTGCAACATACATTGTTTCTAACACTAACAACAAAAGAACATCAAGAGGGTTTTGGTTATTTAAGCATGTTATTTTGTATGTGTTGCATATAGATAAGCACTAAACGCACCTAGCTATATATGGTTGCAATGCGATGTTCGTAGAGCTGAAAAGACTTCCACGGATCTTGAGCTGGTGGTGCGTGCAAGTATATATGACTAACACGATTTAAGAGATCGTAAAGCTGAAAAGACTTCACCTGGAAAATCAATGTTTTGTTGTTTGCAGCTTGGGCTGAAATACAATATTAGAATCTTGAGAGCCATGTGAAAGACTGTAGAATCTTAAAAAGTCTAGAGCCTTTGGTGTAGGGGAAAGAATATTGCCCAAAAAGGTTAAATGGAAGTTGTACCAAGGGATGATTGTTGTGGTGTTTGGGGAAACAAGTGAAAGCACTTAAGCAACACAGCACAAACAGTGGCTCAAATCAGTACCCATCTTTGAAAGAACAAGAACAAGAACCTCATGGGTTGCTGATTCTTTTATGTCACTCTTAAGATTGCAGTTGCTTAGACGACGAGAAGCGCGCTTGGTTAAAGTCAAAACCTAGATAGGTGTGGGAAGATAGAGAGGCACCTAATGTCCTGTTTGGAATCAAAGATTGATAAGATTTAATTGTTCTGTTTATAAGTTGTACATGCACTTTATTCCCCAACTATATTCGATCTTCTTCGATCAACCAATCAACATCAAATGCTAGACCTTTATTTATCAACAGATATTTTGTTACTTACTTTCTCTTGAAGTACAATGTGACAATGATGTGGATTTGAAGGTGTGTTTACTAGTTACCATGAGATCTAACAAATCCTGCTTTTGTGGAAATCCAATGAGAATAAAACAACAACTAGCTTTATATTATACCTAGTGATTGCATGCAAAGCACTATTTAGAAATCAAGCTAGCTTTACGTGAACTAGAATCACAAGTACATTGCTTTATAGGATTTTGGGGTCTGTTCAAAGATCTTTGTATTGTTCCTTACAATGCTCATTACAGCCACCTTGGATCGAGTTACACCCTTTTATACTTAAACACACACACATGTTGTACTATTTGTTGGTGAAAATTTGGTGTCTTTTGGCTTTCCTACATACATATTAAATGAAAGATGAGCATGGATCACAAAGTATATCTTGCTATATGAATCCTATTAAATGATTCCATGTTAAAATCTAAGTTTGTTACAAGATAACATCATACAGTTTTAGAAATTAAAACATCACACATGGCGTAAGAAAGAAAGATGAGCACAATTTACACTTGGGTTGTAGTCCACCGGCAAGAGGTAAAGCTTCCTTGGTGAAAGACCAAGGTTTAAACCTGGACGTGTAAATTAGCCGTTAAAAAAACCTACGTGGTTCAGTTGATGATACTGAAAATACCATTAACAACGGCTGTAAGTGGGTTCAGGTTTCGATTCTAAATCTAAGAAAAATATGAAACACTTCTTTTTAGTTAAACAACCTTGATACAAAATAATATAAACACCTGAAAATAAATTTTACCTTAATGTAAGGAAAAATATATATATATATATAATAATAATTCATTGTACACCATAGGTAAAAAATGAATTATTATTTTTTCCAACAATATTCTCATTAAAACGTGAAGTTAGTGGATTCTTTTCAAAGACCATGAATCCTCCATCATGTCCCTTTAGTGATTATTTTCTGAAAAAATATTATCCCAAACATGTTTTGACTGACGTAATGAACAATTGTACAAGTTCATATTCTCATGGTGAAAGTTAGTTTTTAGAGCATCTTATACTTAAAAGTATAAATATATCTAGTACGGTAAATTACAGTTTTTGTCATTTATTTATGTGAAACTTACAACTTTCGTTCTTTTACTTGAAATTTAAGTACAGATAATTGTTTCTATAAGTTAATGTATTGTCACACTTTTCATTAACTAACGTTAGAAAAACTATAGTTTTTGTCATTTATTTATACGTAACTTACACTTTTCGTAAAAAAATATATTATATTTCCCGTTCTAACTAATGTTAAAAAAACTATTATCTTTTTCTAAAATAACTATTTTACCCTTAAAACTAAACATCCAAATGTATAACCTTCACAATTCTTTTCATTTTTTTCCGTTGTCTTTCATTCTTTTCATCACTTTTGTTTTATAATTTCCGTTAATTAGTTTATTATTAATATAATCAAGTTGATTATTATTATTTATAAATATAAGTATTTATATTTTTTTTTCATTTGCTTGATCAATTTATTTGGTTTTTTCATTATTTATTATTTTTTTATCATCGTCGTCGTCATTATTATTATTATTATTATTATTATTATTATTATTATTATTATTATATTAAACAAACTAATTTAAAAACTTTAAGGCTGTAAACAAGCTTAGCATAAGCTCATATAAGCTCAGTCTCGGCTTATTTTATTTAGGGTATAAGAAGTGGTTTGACACTTAAGAGTGACAAACTTAAAAATCAACCAATCAGAGTGTGCCACGTCAATCAGTGAAAAGTGTTTAAATTATGCTGAAAAGTGCTAGCAATGATTAGACACTCGCTGAAGTGGTAAACTTTTTTTTATTTTTTGTAAACTAGTATATTTAGTATTTAAGTTAATAAATGTAGAATGAATTAACAATAACATTACATTAAATTAAAAACATTAAAATTACATTAAATTTAAAAACAATAAAATTACATTAACTTGAAATAAATTAAACTAGTCTTCGTCGGAATTGACCAAAAGGTGAGGTAAATCTTGACTTGCGAGATAATTTATGAGATCGTGTTTTAGTCTCCAATGCGTGTCTTCATCCATCAACTCGCCCAACACCGTATCGTCTAGAGCGTGCTCGACCGGGGGATCCCGAATGTGCACCAGTGCTATCGCCTTTCCGTCATCTTTCAAAATCATGTTGTGTAAAATAATACACGTGGTACACAACACTCCTAATTTTTCTAACGGTTCTTGCTCGCATCGGCCGACTCAATACACCCCATTTCCCCTTCAAAACACCAAAAGCCTGTTCGACGTCTTTTCTTGTTGCCTCATGTTGTCTCTTGAATTTCTTTTCGTCTACTTCGTGAGGGTAAGGGATCGACTTCACAAACACGGACCACGGAGGGTAGATTCCATCCGCGAGCAAATAACCACGTTTGTATAAATGGTTGTTAACGTAAAATGGACATTTTGGCGCAGTTCCATTTCGTTCCGTTAAAAATAACGGAGATTGTTGTAGCACATTGATATCGTTTTTTGAACCCGGTGGACCGCAAAAAGCATGCCAGAACCATAAGTCTTGAGATGCAACCGCTTCGAGCATAACAGTCGGGAATCAGTGATCTCCTCGCATATATTGGCCTCGATACTCTGTCGGACAAAATCGCCAAACGAAATGGGTGCAATCAAGGCTACCGAACATACCTGGAAGGTGATGTTTTTCCTCATGAGCTTCGTTAAAAGTGTCATGTCGTGGCTTGTCGGTCTACGTAAGAACTCGGGAGCGTATATTTTACAAACCATGTCGCAAAAAAATTCTAGGCACTCGCGGGAAGTTCTTTCGGCCATATGCAAGTACTCATCGTTCTCGTCTGAAGTGTTACCAGTTGCGAGTTGTTTAATAGCTGATGTCACCTTTTGCAACGACGTAAAGCCCTTCCTACCTCGCGCATCGAGGGCCTCTTGAAACCACGAGTCGTTTTTTTCCACGTCGGCCACAATTTTTAGAAACAAACGTTTCGACATACAGAACCTATGCCGAAAAATATCTTCGTTGTACTTCGGGTCTTCGACAAAATAATCCGTCATGAGTGTCTCATGCCCCACCTCACGTTGACGTTCAATATATCTCTCCTTCGGTTAGATGTGCCCGTGTCTTGAAGTTCGGCTTCTTCGATGAAATTTTGGAAAAAAAGAATGCTACTATCGGATGAATCGTCGCTACTCATGGGTGGGAACCATAACGGGAGTTCATCCGCCATTTTGTTTTGTAAATGTTTGGGAAGAATTGGTGGTATTTTTTGGTTTGGTTGGGGTATAAATTTGAAGGTATTTGGGTATGGTTTCGTTTGGTATTTATAGTTTAATTTTTTAAAGAAAAAATGTTTTTTTTTACTTTAAACGGCTTTACAGCCGTTACCTCGTTCAACGGTCATTTTTTTGGCTTTCCCCGAGCGGCATTTGGTCACTGATCAAGATTGAAACCTAACGGCAAAGGGGGGTCGGCGGCGGTGTTCCTGCGCGGCAAACCACTTTGCCAACCCCCTTTGCTGCTGCACCACTCCGTATTCCCTTAAGAAAGTAAACAAAGAAGGTAAAAGAAGAGAAAACTAAAAAAGAAAAGAATTTGTGAAATAAACATTATGTCATTTTGGTTGTAAAGGCAAAATGGTTATTTTGTAAATGACATAATTTTTTAATTCAGTAAGTTGTAAGGACGAAAAAGGTGACAACAAATGAGCTTCGATAACCTTTTTTAAATCTATCGAAGTTAAATAACAACCGAATGCAACCCTAAAAAATAATATTTGGAACACGACTTTTCCTTAGTAAATTATGTTAACTAGTGTTTTTATTTGACGTGCGTTGCGCGAAAGGCATTGGTGTTTTCGACCGTGGAGTATGGGGGGGGGGGAGGGGGGGTTGGGGGCATGGGTGGTGACTTGGGCATTTGTACCCAACCCACGCCCCAACTCTCGCCCCATACCCCATAGTCTAATAAATAAATATAAGGTATTATTCAATATAATAAAAAATCACATAATAAAGAATTATGTAATAAGTGTTCATTCACTTTTAATTTTATCATATATAGATTTTGACATATTCATGAAATATAATAGTTCCACTGTTCATTCACTTTTAATTTTAATTTTAACTAGTTATTTTCATTCCGCGCGTTGCGGCGGGACTCAATGACTACAAAAGGCGTGTCAGCAACGGCAAACAAATACTGAATATCAAAACATAAATAAAATTACGTGGTAAGGTTAGTCACTCCGTCATAAAAAACGATTTTAAATAATCTAATATATAATAATAGGGCCCACACGTCCTATACGTTGGAAATTCGGTTGTTTTCAGTTCAATTATTACGTTGCTAACACGTTAAAATATGGATGAGCTCGGTACCGGTAACGGCAGCGAAAGTACCGATCCGGAAAATCATCGAAATTAGGTACCGGCACCGAAAATGCTCGGTACAATACGGTATGGTATTTGAAGGTAAAAATCAATAAATACAGGTATGGTGCTAGACTGGTGTCGAACCGAAAGTAACGATTCTGAAAACGCCAAAAGGTGGGTACCATTGGTACCGAAAATGATTTGGTATATTAAATTTGGTACCGATACGATACCGGTTCGTTTACAGGATTTGATACGATTTGCTCATTAATATTCTAAATATCCAAGTTAATTTACATGCTACAATTCATTCATTACAGAAAAAGACAAAAAAGAAAGCAAAATAAGTTGTTGTGTATATAAAATCTCATTCAAACAAAATACAGTTTACTTACTGTGTGTATGAAAAGTAATCTAAATGGTGCAATTACTTGCATTGTTGTGTTGCTACAGGATTTGATGAGCTCGTTACCAACCGGTACCGAAATCCCCAAAAGTGGGTACCGGTACCGAATATACCTAGTATGGTACGGTTCGGTACTGGTCGGTACAGGTACGGCACCGGTATTTGAGGGTAAAAACCGGTGAATACCTGTGCAGAACCGGTACCGAAAGTACACTGGTTTATTAAATTTGAGACCCATACCAATACCCGATACCATTTACTCATCTCTTAATGATGTTACTATTCATTCCATTCTAGTTTTAAATAAACTTCTAATTCTAATTCTAATTTAATAATATTAAAACACTGTTCATTCAACTTCTTTTTTATTATATATAGATTTTAATTTTATCATATATAGATAGATTTTCTAGGGACGAAGATTGTAATTTATCCAAGTTGGTATGAAAAAATCCATTGTCCTATTTACACCAAAGATTTTACTATTAGCACCCGTGTCACATTAGTTAATTGTTATTTTTCTTTTTCTTTAGAGTTAATTACACAAATGGGTCCTGTGGTTATATATAATTTCGCCTTAGGGTACTAACTTATTTTTTTAACAGGTTTAGGTTCTATGGTTTCAATTTTGTAACACCTTTGGGTACTAACACCAAAATTAGTTAATTAATGATTAAAATATCCTTACATTTTTTTAAGTTTATCAATGTAACACATTTGGGTACTAACACCTAATTTTATTTAAGTTTAAATCAGTTTTACAAAATCTATTTATTTTTTTATTTTCATTATTTTATTATATCTCTTAATTAACATAAACTCTATTTATTTTTTTTATTTTCATATTTTTATTAAATTTCTTATTAACATAAAATCTACTTGTTACACCAGTATTTTTTTAAATAGATTTTTTAAATAAAATCTACTAGCTATATAGTTTTATGTAAATTAAATTTTCATTTTCAATTTTGGATTGAAATGATTGATAATAATAAATATCTTTCATGTAAAAAAAATTAAGCCTTTTTTTAACTCTTTTTTTTGTTCATTTACATTTTACTATTTTAGAAAGATATTTAATTTACATAAAACTATATAGCTAGGTATTTTAGATAAAACTATATAGCTATGTATTTTAGATAAAACTATATAGCTAGATATTTTAGATAAAACTAAAAAAATTTAAGCCTTTTTTTAACTCGTTTTTTTTTTTTGTAAAATAGATTTTTAATTTACATAAAACTATATAGCTAGTAGATTTTACTGGTGCAACTAGTAGATTTTATGTAAATTAAATATTTTCTAAAATAGTAAAATGTAAATGAACAAAAAACGAGTTAAAAATGGCTTAATTTTTTTACATGAAAGATATTTATTATTATCAATCATTTCAATCCAAAACTGAAAATTAAAATTTAATTTACATAAAACTATATAGCTAGTAGATTTTATTTAAAAAATCTATTTAAAAAAATACTGGTGTAACAAGTAGATTTTATGTTAAATAAAAAATTTAATAAAAATATGAAAATAAAAAAATAAATAGAGTTTATGTTAATTAAGAGATATAATAAAATAATGAAAATAAAAAAATAACTAGATTTTGTAAAATTGATTTAAACTTAAATAAAATTAGGTGTTAGTACCCAAATGTGTTACATTGATAAACTTAAAAATGCAAGGGTATTTTAGTCATTAATTAACTAATTTTGGTGTTAGTACCCAAAGGTGTTACAAAATTGAAACCATAGAACCTAAACCTGTTAAAAAAATAAGTTAGTACCCAAAGGCGAAATTATGTATAAACCACAGGACCCATTTGTGTAATTAACTCTTTTCTTTACTAACTTATAATGTATAATGTTTAAAAAAAAAAAAGAACATCGCGTATTCGCGTTGTGATATATATGTTTATTTTTATCTATGTTTTGATATGATATTTTTAAATAGAGTCATGTTGTATATAAAGTTGTATAATTCGATGGTAGAGATTGCAGGTGTTGGAGATTCATGGGTCTTTGAAACCAGCCATGTTTCTATCACCTGGCATTCAATCAAACGAGTTAAACATGAACCATTTAAGCATTGGTGCAAGATGTTGAAGGTTTGGATTCAATTTCTATTAGGCCACAAACTTTTATTGGAAATTGATCATAAGGACAATTAGGTTTGCATTGATAGTTAAATAATTGGTCATTCGTACCAATTTTGATCATAAGGACAGTAGAGTAGAGAGTGGGATGAAGGTAGGGTGGAATCGTGGATTGTGTATCTATATGATGTATGTTAGACCAAGGGAAGATATGTGTGACAACACGTTAACATAATGAACGATGTTTGTAGTTTTTTAAATTTTAGGAGAGAAATTATAATATGATTTACAGGACGAAAAGTTATAATTCACTCAAAAATCCTTTTTTATGAAAGGGATGCATTTTTCTTTATAGTGTGACTAAGCTTTTCTAGTAGATACAAAATCAATGATAAATTAACTCAACTGAATTATTATAATTATGACTATATAAACAATTTGTGTCTATATTATTAATTACAGTTGATTTAATTATATTGTTATGCTAATGAAAAGAAGTTACTATATTTATATACAATCATTGTGTGTTATAGTAAAACATATTAATAACATAGGGCGATTCGAATTTATTATGCATATATCTAAAGAACTTATAAATGTTTGTTGGAATTAGTTTTAGGCAAAATAGGAACTTAGAGTTGTGGTTTTTTACATTTGTGTATGATTATTCGGAGACAATTCTAGCGTTTAGTGTTGTTCTACCAACCTATACGGACCAAAAACATTTTCATTTCATATGTAGTACTAGTTGAAAAAGACACGAGGACCTCAAAGATAAATTCCCACTATTTAGTGATGTTCGTAGAGGAGATGATCATGACACATGTTGATAAGATCATGCAAAAGCTTAGGAAAGTACTCTTTTGGTATATAAGTAGGCCAATATCCTTCCATTAAGGTGCTCAAAGGTTCACAACTTATAAGGGTGTAAGGGGTGCTCACCTAAGAGGTGAGTCCCCTCTCTTACACATGACCAACCAAATAGTGCCACGTCAACTCCCCTCTAATACTCCCCTAATACCCCTTTTTGATGGCGGCACTCCCCTCTTAGGTGAGTTCGACTTTTTTTTTTTTTTTTGTAAAATTATGGATGTTTATAAATTAAATAAAAGACATTTCATTAAATTAAAAAAAAATACATTCAAACTAGAAAATAAAAAACACATTCAAAGTAGAAAATAAAAATTACATTAAAAGTAGAAAATTAAAATTTTAGAAATCGCATGGCCACCCGTACTTGTTAGCGATTTCTCGCTTTCGGGCGAGGATGAACGGCAACATACTTGGCGGAACATCGTCGTGCGGCTTAAGGAATGTTTTCATATCTCGATCGTAATTGTAGTTTTTCATCGTCTCGCGTTGTTCCGATATGAGCTCGCGAGCCTCCGACTCTCTTTTTTTCCTCAATTCGATCGCCTCCAATTCTACCGCTTGCTTCGCTTCTTTCATGGCGGTGTACACTTTGAATTGTGCCGCCAACTCGGCCGAGCTTCCCTCGGACGATGTAGCTTGACGCTTGTCTCGCCGTTGTGGTCTTTGTGGCGAGGGGTCTTCGTTCATATCCGGTATCGAAGGGTCCACGTCAACGGGCTTTCTTTTATGTGCCGAACCTTCACCTTCCTCACCCATCAATGGGACTTGGGCCCATTTCTCGTGTCTTCGAACAACCTCCCACGCCTCGATGTGTTGAAAACCGTTCGGAAATCTATCTTTAAATTCTTTTAACGCGACTTTCATCACGTCGAGATCCTTACATCCGCTTCCTCGTGTGCGATCCTACATGTTATAAAATAAAAAAATAAAAAAGTGTTAAAAAATATGAACTTAGAAAAAAAATTAAAAATATACAATGTAAAAAAAAAAAATATAATTTTTACCGCTTGTTGGTATAGGCCGTTGAAAAAGTTTATTTTCGTCATCATCGGGTTCCATTTAGACCGTACTTGATGAACGGTCCGGTTACTTCCACCGACAGTTTTGTTAAAATGCTCTAAAATCTTACGCCAAAAACTATCGCGGTTTTGTTGATTGCCCTTTTTTTTGTTGGTAGAACAATGTACCCACGCCTTCGCCAACGCCTCTTCTTGGTCCTTTGTCCATTTTTCGCTCACCATTTTCCCCTTTTTATCCCGAGCGTCATCTTCTTCGTTGCCCGCGTCTTCATCCACATTATATTCATCTTCCTCGTCGTCGTCGCCCAAATTTTGAGTTTCGGGCACTACCTCATCGTCCTCGTCGTCGTGAATAGGTAGAGGACGTTCGACATTTCCTCGTGTAGATGGAACTTGTGGAGAACGAAAAGCATATGGGTCGAAGGCGGGGGATTGAGGAGGAGCGTCCATTGATAACAAATTTTGAAAATAGCCGAAATTGGGTTGTTGGGTGTTGTAAAACGAGGGGTGTGTAGGTTGTTGGAAAAAAAACGGGGGTTGTGAAGTGTATCCGAAAGGGGGTTGTGGTTGAGCATTGGCACCGCTCGAACCATCTCGAGACGGTTTCGAGACCCGTCCCTTAGTTTTTTTCTTGGCCTCGCGGGGTTGGTTCTCCATTGCTCGGTGTAAAGGGGGTGTGGTTTGAGAGTATAAAAAATAAAAAGTGAAGTGGGTGTGGTTGGAGAGTTTAAAAAATGTGTGAGAATGATATGGTTTGAGTATAAAAAAATGGAGAGAATGAGATGGTTATTTATATATGTTTAAAAAAAGTGAATTTTTTTTTTTAAATCGGACCGTTGCTTTTTTGACCGTTCCTTGTTTCTCGTGCATTTTCACGCGGTGAATCCATGCCTAATTCACCCCCCGATTCGGGTCCCCGCATTGATGGCGGCGGTGTTCCCGATCGGGGACTACCATCACCGCAACCACTCCCCGCGTACACCCCGTCCACCCTAAGAGCATGTGTAAGTAGGAGGGAAAGATAATGCCTCCATGTTTGAGTGTTTTGTGTCATGTGGTGGTCCAGTCAGTATGTGGGCATTATGGGGCATGATCTTAAAACGGGTGTAGTGGTATAATGCTCCATAATGCTCCAACCAATGATTACCCAGTTAGTATTATTATTATTTTTTTCAAATTAAAACTAATAATATCTCATTAAATAAAAAAATTACATTGCTAAAAATAAAAAACAAAAAAAAACCGAAAAATGCAAGAAAAAAAATCTAAAGTCCGTATTTGTCATGGATTTGTTGCCGACGCATTTCCGCTAGGATCAACGCGTCTCCTACGAGGTGATCAACGGGTCTAGATGGAACACCGAAAGGGGGTCGGAAGGGATTCATGATGTAATTTTTTTTTTATAAAATTTGAAGTAGTATAGAAGAGGGTAAAGCTTATAAAAAAATGAGTAAAAAGTGAGGTGTTTTATATGTAGGGGTGCAAACGAGCCGAGCGGCTCGCGAGCTACTCGAGATCGGCTCGAGAAAAAGCTCGAAACGAGCCGAGCCTTATCGAGCCCGAGCCGAGCTTGAGCCTCCAAACAAAGCTCGTTTGTTTATCGAGCCCGAGCTCGAGCCTCAGATGTGAAGCTCGTTAAGCTCGTCGAGCCTTATCGAGCCTTAGTGTAAACGAGCCGAGCTTATTTAAACTTGTTTACAAGCCGACCTCGAACCTAAAAATAAGCTTATTTAGTAAACGAGTCCGAGCCCGAGCTTTACTTATCGAGCTCGCAAGCCTAAAAAGTCTATTAGTTATATTATTTTTATTTAATATACTTAATAGATAATAAACGAGCCGAGCCGAGCCGAGCCGAGCTCGAGCTTGATAAAATACAAACGAGCCGAGCTCGAGCCCGAGCTCTCATAAGTCAATCGAGCTCGAGCTCGAGCCTGGCCGAGCTTGGGCTCGGCTCGTTTGCACCCCTATTTATATGTTAAAAAGTGGAATTAAATAAAAAAAATAAAATTTTTGCTTGTTACCGTGGAAGCAACGGTATTATTTTGAAAGTGGTGCAAATTTTGGCATTTTAAACAAAACGGTCCAGGCCTATGTTTTGAAAAAAAAAAAAGCGCCCGGGGCCGATTAGGGGGCATCATTAGGCTTTTTTTTTTTGGAAAAAAACGCCGAAAAACCCCACTACACGTGACATAAAAGCATAATGACTTTTCTTGATATAAACTTTTACATCTTTAAAAAAGTAAGTGTTAGATAAGTCGGCGTTCCTCGTAGTATACATTAGGGTGTCCGGGGCGCTTTGCGGGGAGGGATGCGGGGTGTCAAGTCCCCGAGCAGGAACACCGCCGCCATCAACTCGGGGAGGCTAAGCAGTGAGTGGGAGAGGTGTGTATTCACCGATGAGAGATGCAATTTTTTTTGAGTTTTCCATTTTTTTTTTGTTTTTCCTTGTGATTTTTGAGTTTTTCCTTGTGATTCTTGAAGAACAAAGTGCAGAAAAAGAAGAAGAAGGGGAGGAGGAAGAAAAAAGGAGCAGAAAATGATTTTTGACTTTTTTTTTCTCCTTGTGATTTTTAATTAAATGAAATGTTCTATTTTTATTTTTTAAAAATACCCTTCAAACTTGTTTTTAATTAAATGAAATGTTCTATTTTTTATTTTTATTTAGTTTTAATTTATTTAAATTATGTTTTACTTTTATAAAAATATTTATATAAAAAAAATAAAACCAAGTCCCTCAAGAGAGGAGTGCCGCCATCAAATTGAGGGTGTGGGGGAAGTTAAGAGGGGAGTTAACGTGGCGCGTGCTGATTGGGGGGAGTTAAGAGAGGTCACTCCCCTAAGAGAAGAGTGCCCCTCTTAGGGGGTAAGGAGTGGAGGCGGCAAACTCCCTTCACCGATTCGGCAATGGGCGGCAAACCACTGCCCCCATTGCCGCATACATGTTTGACGAAATTGGAGTTAAATCGGTGAGGCAACACCGATTCGGGAAAGGGAGGAAGGAGAGAGAGAGAGAGAGAGAGAGAGGGGGGGGGTGGGGGTGTGGGGTGGGGTCCATTCCAATCTCAACCAATCACATTTTTTTCCTTTTTTTTATTTAAAAAGTTTACCACTTCACCAAATGTTTAAACCATTGCCAACACTTTTCAGCAAAGTTTAAACATTTTTAACTGATTGACGCGCTTTGATTGGTCGATTTTTTGGTTTGCCACTTCAAAGTGTTTAACCACTCCTTACACCCTTATCCTCATACTCTTTTAATCATTTAACTTTATATTAATTTTGTTTGTCTATGATAATATTTGTTCCTTGGTTTTTTTTTAATACATGACTATATTTTATTGTATTCTTAACATTCCAGCGTAGTGTTTTTTTTTTTTTTAAATAAAGTTGTATTTTGAATAAAGTATTTTATTGGTTTCGTAAGGTATATGAGTGTTAGTATCCCACCGCTGTCGTGACGAACCGAAGCAATTCCAACCGAATGACATCAGTACCAGTATTTGATATTATCAAAACTGGTACATGTATTCGTTATACACGCCTTTAACTCACTTAATTTGATTTTTCTCTAATAACTTGTGTTCGTTAACTTAAAAAAACTGAATACGTAGATGTGTTTAACTTTTTTACCTTGACAACGTGGTATATATTTATATTCAAAATATGGTATTTTTTTGTATCATAAGTGTTACGAGTACTAGTACTGTAACAAACCGAATTAATTTGGACCGAACAACGTTATCGATATCGTAATTATCAGAACAATAATTATATCCTTTTGGTATATTACGACTTTATTTTTTTAGTTTCTCTTTCTGTTACTATAGCGGGTATCGGCATTGTAACAAATTAAAACGACATCTGCCGCGTAGCATAGGGGAAATGTAACTAGTTTATATCTAGAAAGCATTCGTCATACATTTATTTATGTGATTTTCCTTAGTTAGAATCCAGTTTCAGGTGGCCTATGTGGCACGACAGCAAGAAGATGCCAAGTAAGAGAAAGACCAATACGCGTTGTCCAACGTAACACATGCATGGTCAATGGGTGAGCAAGTTAGTCGGACATATATCGTACGGTCACCCTACATTTGTACCTTATATAACAACGTTAATTTCCTTCACCAACATCAAATGCACCCTTACTTCTCTCTCTCTCTCTCTCATCCATCCCAACACTCTACTTTCTCTCTCTACAATTCATCATATTTGTTTTACATTGTTACGTACGTACTAGATGGACGTTCATGATCTTCCTCTAATGTTTTCCCACATTCACAATCAAGAATCATTTCTAAAGCTCCAGGTTCCCATTCGTTCCCCAAATTTATTATAAACGCATAGGTACGTCGACGTTGTTTTTGTTTCGGACGAGAAAAAGAATGTTGGGCGACACCGCTGATCATCCACCCCAAAAACCTTCCATGGTATATATTCTTCTCGATCATCCGCTTGTATTTTTTTATTTTTTTATAAAGTTAAAAAAACAAACCGAACTCTTGAAAAGTAAAGATATATATAACATTTTCATATATCAAGAACTTAATGGAATATTCCTTTAGAGATCATGTTCTTAATGAGTTCCAATTATTATCTTTTGTTGTTATGCATGTATCAAATTGAATGAATTTGATCTTCTTGGATAGATAACGAATGGGTTAATTGTCCTTGCATTCAAAAGTTTATGCACTTTTTATAATATAAGAACATGTGAGATGGTGATGGTGGTGAGGTTGATGTTTGTCAGGCAAGTTGTATAAAGGAGGTATGTTGCATATATAATTGGGATCAAAATTCCATTTTTGTTCTTTTTATCCTAGCTTATCATCTCTCTGGATTCTCGCCGTTTGAAACAAAAACACCTTCGCATCCTCGCATTTGATGGTCTTGTTACCAAACTCGCGCGGTTTGTTATTTTAATGGACTAGCACCTAATCAGCAACCCCATCTCCTTTTTTCAATGATTTGAAGAGAATATAAATATGTCACTTTCCTGACCGCGTTATGTTTAAGTAGTCTTGCTTATTTGATTCTTTGATGCAATCTAGATGTCGACTCAAGGGAGCCTACGCGTATATATAGATGTTACTATTACTAGTAGTTTTTATGGCTATTTTGAGTGCTTCCAATTTTTTGTTTAAAACGGGTTTTTCTATAAAGGTTTGTTATTAATGTGTTATTACGTGTAGCTAGTCGATATATACATGATATTATGTATTGATGTCTGTTTTTGGAATAGCAGGAACAGGTTTCGAGCCCGTTAAGTGCTCAAATATTGGAGTTTTGTGAATCGGAGTTGTTTCCAGATCAAACCGTACAAAACTCTGAAGTTGCTTCAAGCTCAAACTGTTGCTATGACGACCACTCCTCCTACACGACTAACCTCTCCTTTCCTCCGGATATAATCAAATACCCCACACCCGCAGCCACCACAGACAACTTCTCCATAATCTTCGATGAAGAAATAACCGAAAACGACATTAATTCTGTCAATCTAGATTTCACAACCTCTCCCCATCTCAACCTCCCTCCATACCAATTCAACAACCAAGACCAGTTTGATCTCACCCTACTCCAAAACCAAATCCCACTAGCAAATGACCCAATTCTACCATATCCAAGTGACCCTATGGCATTGCCCACAGTTTGTGAAGATGATGGTTTATCTTCAAAGTTGATGCGCTTGAATAACCCCCCTTCTTCCCTTAACTGCTCGTTCATGGATCCCTCCATAAGCTCATACCTTTCGGGAAACACCAACCCTCCTTTACCCGTAGAAACTTCTGGGATTTTCGGTGGGGATTTGTTCTTGGGTGAACTAGACTTCAAAGGGGACAGTAACGGTATCTTCTGCCCGGATCCTTTGCCACGACCTTACAACTCTAGTGAACTTCAGGTAAATTATAGTATATATATATATATATATGATTATTTTGTCCCACTTTTTTTGTATTCCTTTCTTTTTTACAATAGTAGGTAACACCACATGTGACTAATTAATATATGGATGTTGTGAGATGTGTTTTCAGGCCCTTAGTAACGAAAGCCAACATCTTGTGAACGGAGGTGGGAGTTCTACTACACCTTTGGCGTCAGAAATCACAAGCTTGGATGCGGAAACGTTTAGAGTTACTACTAGCAAATTGACCACCGAAGAACGAAAAGAAAAGATCCACAGATACTTGAAGAAAAGGAATGAGAGGAACTTCAGCAAGAAAATCAAGGTACATGTTTAAAAAAAAAAAAATCATCATTTAAGTTAGTTTATATGTATATAATTCCAAGATATGAAATGTGTTGTTTGGTTGTTACAGTATGCATGTCGAAAAACTCTAGCAGACAGCAGGCCTCGAGTAAGAGGAAGGTTTGCAAAGAACGATGAATTTGGAGAGAACAATAGAAGCAACGGTCATGAAGAAGACGCTGCCGAAGATGTCAAATCTTTCCATGTACCGCCCTTCAGTTCAATTCGTTATATGTTAATTAACTGCTTCTTCATTTTAGAGACTTCACTAATTAATAATATTGTCGGTTTTGAGCAGGTGGTTGTAAAGGAAGAGGATGAAAATTTTGAATCATCAGACATATTTGCACATATCAGTGGGGTGAATTCATTCAAGTGCAACTACCCCATTCAGTCTTGGATATGATGAATCCACAACTCTGATTTGCGACGCTAGAAGCAATATTACTCCCGGAACTAGCTACTGCACAATATTTAATATTGCGTCCGGCCATCATCTATATATGATCTGATCTATGTAGTGAGAGTTATGTAATTATTATGTATATGGTACCTAATAAAACAGTGCCATTTTGTGTGTATATATATATAAGCTAGAAAATTAAGCCTTCATATTTATATAGGGAGATACTGTTACTTTTTATTTCTTTTTTTTTTTTTAATTTCAAGATTTGGAGATTGAAAGAAAGATTCTTGTTTATGTGCAACCCTTGGCATCTGTCTTTTTCTTTTCAATTTTTAAATCTTTTTGGTGATGGATAGCATTTTAGTACTTGAAAACATGATTTTATACCAATGGACACATCCGGCTTTTCTTGGAAAAATTACAAGATGCTAGCTAATGTGCATTAGAAATGTTATTTTATGGTGCAATTTGTTTTACTATAAAGAAACATGACATGAGCTTTAGCCTTTAAATTTGTTGAGTCCAATTGTGTAGGCCCAAACATAAATACTTTGGGCTGCCGAGTCCATTCGCTTGTCCAAGGATTTATGAAGTGCAACGCCCACCAGCTGCAAGCCTAATACTTTTATAATTCTATGAGCAAATGATTAAAATGGTGCATGATTGATGCTAATTATATACAATTGAATTTAAATAACTTCAACTTTCATCATTTGGTCAATAGCACTTTTAATTTACAAATTGTAACACGTCGCTTCCAATTTTTAACTTATTTTCCTCCAATACTCTCAAACTAATTGAGCCATAGGGACACGGATAAGAAAAAAACTATCTGAACTGAAGTGACAGATATGCCAAAACCACATGGACTAAAATTATAATTTACTCAATAAAGTTAATTTCATATTTTACTCCTTATGTAGAATAGAAATTTAAAGTAAATCTAATATGTCATGTATTAATGGAGCATTAAATGGCATCTTAAATTACGTACTAGAAAGGGTAAATCATATAAAAGAACCTTTATGTTTCATCTAAAATGCAAATAATATCTTTCATTTTAAAATCGGTAAAAATAACTTTTATGTTCATGTTTTGATACGAGGTTCAACCTTTTACACTAACTTCGTTTGTTTTTCTCGTTAACACCCCTCACATGTGAGGGTTTTATTTTAAATTTTAAATATATTAATACAAATTGAGCATGAACAGTTTTCTATAATTCTTTTTGTATTTTTTTTAATTTTGATACTTCTATTATTATATTATTTGAATTGATTGATTATAAAATCAATAAAACAAAATATGAAAAATCCTTAAAGCATAATTGCTCAAAGAACTAACAAATTCGAATTTGTCTTAAGTTTTTTTATTTTTTTCTTTCACATTCGGGTATAAATTTTGTCCATAACAAAGTTGCATTCAACATAGAGTGTTTTTGTGGTACCATGCTGGTACCCTAACAAACCGAACTGATTTTGACCGAGCATCGGTATTGCTATTATTATCATGCAGATGTGTTTATTTCGGATCGGATTTTCGGATAAGGATAGTTTTGAAGACCCCTAGCTTCAAGATCTTGATGCTGAAGATGGCAAGAAACTTGTCAGACTTCACATGTCAAGTTTTTTTTACAGACAGAATGTTTAGGCCACAAACAATGGAAGAAGAAATTTCACATAGTTAGGACTAGGGATGAGCAAAATGGACCCGGTACCGGTACCGAACTGGTAGCAGTACCGAATTTACCGAACCGGGTACCTTTCCGATTCGGTACCGACTTTTGACATTTTCGGTACCGGTTCGGTACCGGTTTTACCCTCAAATACCGGTACCGTACCAGTACCGAACCGTACCGGGTATATTCGGTACCGGTACCCACTTTTGAGGATTTTCGGTACCGTTACTTTCGGTTCCGGTACCGGTCGGTACCGAGCTCATCCCTAGTTAGGACATAAAAGTAAAATCTATGGGTTGGGTGGGTTGTGTATAGGATCAAAACTTCTAAATTTTAGTTTCGGGCAGACCCATAAACACCTTTTCTTTTCTTGGGATGTATAAATAAGTAACATGCTAAACATGACTACACAGCTATATGATTACAATGATAAAACCGAATTAACCCGTTCAACCCGTTTTCAGTTTAGCTAATTAATAAAATCTGCTCGTTTGACCGACCAAAAGGATCTCAGAAGTGAAAGTTTTAGGACTTTCGAAAGAAGTGAAGTAATGTGAAAGTGTATACCTTACGTAATCTTTGCTTCTTAACTTCTTCTAAAGATATAACAGACTAGGGATGAGCAATTCGTTCCCGGTACCGGTACCGAACCAGTACCGGTACCGAATTTACCGAACTTACCGAACCGGGTACTTTTTCGGTACAAATTCGGTACCGACTTTTAGTATCTTCGGTACCGGTTTTACCCTAGCTAATGTGTCATTGCTAATGCTTTTAGATTGCGCACCTGTGGCATCATAAAAATCAATCCCAAGTACACCACAAATATCATGTAATTTGTTCACAAATTCAAGAACTTTGTCCAATCTCTGGCTCTGCAAAATAGAATTCAGTATTTATCACCATATGTACAAAAGTACCTGTATATATTATTTGCTCAATAGACGGCAGAAAAAGTAAAATTATATATTATATAATTTATATAAAACGGGAATAGACGAGTCAAAGTCACTGAAAGTGTATTCAAACAAATAAAACCTTCTTAGTCATTTCACACAAAATGTTATATCATTATTCAAACAATATAGTTTTTGTAATCCTACTTAACATTTTCATTACCTTTTCTTTTTGAAGTTCTTGAAGATGATCATAAAATTCTTTCAACTTCTTCAAGGATAGATCAGATTCATCAACTTTAAAGCTTTGTGTAAGCTTATCATTCCCTGCACACGTATTTTCTGAATTTGTGTCTGCACATCTGAAAACTATTTTATCCTCTCTTCCTTCTGCATCCACAATTGTTCTAGAGCCGGTGCAATAGCAGCAAGACGTGCTTTGATGGTTCCCGAAGTCTTGTCAGGCTGCAATTACACCACAAAAAAGTTAAAAAAACGAACACAAAAAAATAAATCGATGGGGCCCACTACCCACAATGTTAACAGATGATTTCTCTCCTAGAGATGCAAGAAGGGCATTGACTTCACGGTTAGCATCTGCCATTGCTTGAAGAAGACGATCCTTTGACTTTGCAGCCTGGTCAACTTTCCTTTTCTACACATTTAAACACTCTTGTTCTAACTGAAGAAGCATCTTATCTCTTTCCTCCTCACTTTCTCCAACTTCATCCCATATTTTTTGCATCAACACAAAACAGGTTCAACACATCAAACAACTATTACGAAAGAAAATGACATATGATGCCCTTAATGTGGAAATTGGCATATAACAAGAGTGAAATAAGTCCCACCTGCAATTGAAGTAGTAAAGATCCACAAGTTGTTTCTGCAAGAAGCGGATTATGAACATCATCCACTGCCATCTGGAAACCTATTAAGAAGACAACAAGTATAAATAACTAATCTACCAAAAATAAAAATGCACAGAAAGTCACTTTTATCAAAAGCCAGACTACTTTGTTCAAGCTAGCAATATATAAAGAATCTGATAATAAGTTCCATGAATCAAAATTCACTAAGTTACAGATAAAGTATAAATGTACCAAAAGTTAACTATTTTGTTCAAACTAGCATTAAATTTTGAATCTGAAAATGATTTTCGTGAGTCAAAATTCATAACTATTTGCATATAAGTGTAGAACAACCAAACAATATATAGGTAAACATTAAGCAGCAATTATTCTATATTCAGAAGTCAAATATCAACAAGAACATACAGAGTATACCCTGACAGTACACAATCATCTCATAATCACTTACAGCAATACAAAACTTTATTAGCACCAATTTCAAGCAGAAACAAGAACAGAGTATAGTCAAAAGTACACAATCATATCAAGAAACCTAGCACATTTGTACACAAAACGAATCAAACAAGTTACACAAACACTTAATTAGGGTTTTGTCGAACTTCAGACGTAATAAATCACAAAACGAGCACCAATTTCAAGCACAAACAAGAACAAATTATAGTCAAAAGTACACAATCATATCAAGAAACCTAGCACATTTGTACACAAAACGAATCAAACAAGTTACACAAACACTTAATTAGGGTTTTAACGAACTTCAGACGTAATAAATCACAAAACGAGCACCAATTTCAAGTGGAAACAAGAACAAAGTGTGATGAAAATACACAATCATATGAAAATTACACAATAAACTAGTAGATTTTGAGAGATAATGAAGAAAAATAGGTATACTTACAGCTATACAACAATGGAAGAAGAAATTTCACAAAGTTAGTTAGGACTAGGGATGAACAAAATGGACCCGGTACCGGTACCGAATTTACCGAACCGGGTACCTTTTCGGTACCGACTTTTGACATTTTCGGTACCGGTCCGGTACGGTAGCCGTTCGGTACCGGTATTTACCGGTTTTTACCCTCAAATACCGGTACCGTAGCTCGCGGGAACCACACTAGTTATTATTATTATTTTTGTCAATTTACTTCTTCTTTTTTAAAATAGTTTTCTTTTAAAATAAACTACAAATCACCATCCACTCTCCCACTCACCTTCAACCTATAACCTACATATAAAAACTACCTCAACCACTTGTAGTGGGAATTTATCCTTGAAGTTGATTTCATTCAATCATATATAATCTATACACAACCTCTTGTTCCATGTTTTAGTACTAACAAAAGTGGAGAAGCAATTATCCTTGAAGTTGATTTCATTCAATCATATATAATCTACACACAACCTCTAGTTTCCAACTTTTTAGTACTAACAAAAGTGGAGAAGCAAAGGGTTGTTGTTGTACCAAAGCCTTCTTTCACCATCTCACAGTGAAAAATATACACTAGCAAGCTTCACTTGTGTGACGGGCGGTTATAAGCGATGTGAAATGAAGTTCTAATCCCTCACATCCTAAGTTAAAGGGTCGTTATGTAAATAGTTTATATTAGAATTAGGGTAGTTATGAAGTACAAGGGCCAAAGGTGGAAAGATGGAAGATTCTAACCAACTAAAATTAAAGGATAGGACTCCTCCTGGAGTCACACGTGTTGATCGACGGCAACAAGGGAGAAACAAGGAGACACACCTCTTCATCTTTAATCACATCCACAAGTTCAAGATTCACAACCGTTCGTGAAGAGTCACGTCTCTACAATCGCACCTGTTCGTTTAGTATAAATAGGGTTTGTATATTTCAATTGTAATTATCAGAATCACTTATACTTTCACATTCAATATTGTTATTCGTTCGATTGTTCGTAGTTTATCATTGTGTTCGTGTAACACCCCGTGTTTTCCAAAAGTCAAAGTCAAGAGTTGACTGTTATTGGAATTAAAGATTAATAAAGATTAATTTCATTTTAGTTTCATTTTGATTTTCATATTATTTGGAGTAAGTGTTGTATAATCAAACTAATCGACCAATAATCGAACTGTGAATCAACGACCGACTGTGAATGATAGGAAGTAACAATGCAATAAAGCTAGTCAATCAATAATCAAGCTAATCAAATCAATCATCAAACTCAAGTGTGGGGATTTTAGTACTTTTTATACGTGTGTGTGTGCCTTATGTGTTACTTGTGCATGTTTACTTTTATGTTAAAGTGTGTGGTGAATCAATCAAAATCAATCAAGACTCAAAGGTGAATCAAACTCAATGGAAATCGAACCCGAAATGGTTGTAAGGATGCTCGTATGTTAGATATAGTAGTTGAGACTAAAAGTAATTTGATTAGGAATTCTATCATTCTCAAATCATCGTTCATCGAAGTCGAAATATCAAAAATCGTCGCGAAACACTCAAAACCAGGCAAGCCGATCGAACAGGGCAACCTGATCGAACAGGCTAGCCGATCGAACAGGGCAACCTGATCGAACAGGCTAGCCGATCGAACAGGCTGTTCGATCGGGCAGCTGCTCGATCAGGGATGCTGTTCGATCAGCTGACCCTTTCCTCTTTTGGAAGCCTATAAATAGGGCTGTCCTTGTCAAACTTTCCACTTTTGGAAAAGCTCTGACCGACCAGCCTCTTCTTCTCACTAAATCTCAGATTTCTCTCAAACCGGTAAGTATTACGCTCTAATCCTTGTACGTTTTTGTTCGTTAATCGATTCTACATCTTTCTATCTTTCAAAACTTGGATTTCATCCATGAAATCACCAAGATCTAGGTGTTCTTGGGTGATGTCATCATGTGTTCTTCAAGAACACTAAGTTTTGGCATCACTCCACCATGAATAACTTAGATCTAACCGATTTCCACATGAATAACCTAAAATCTACCAAAGATCTTAACATTTCACGGTGGAAAAGGATTGGAAGATGGGTTTTCATCTATCTTTCAACTCTTTTACACTCAAAAAGGTGAAAACGAGACTTGAACCGATTTACAAATCAACCTAAACAAACACATGGTTCAAGATTCGGGTTTTACCGAGAGATATACCGATTTCGGGTAGAACGTTAAACTTAAGTTCCAAACCGCCTCTGGCCGAGCTTGGGTGATTCCTGCTCGAGTCAGTAGACTAAGTAGGGACTTCAGCTTTGTGGTTCAACTCGTAGTCAAAATATCTCTAAAACATCAACAATTAACGGGAATAACCAAGTGTTAAGTGATAGGTTAACCGAATCGAGTAGCTGGCCGAACGGCTAGGCTGTTCGATCGAACAGCCCAACCGAACGACTATGCCAGCCGATCGACTAGGCTAACCGATCGACTAGCACTTAGTCCCACAAACTCATGAAGTGTAATATTGACAGAGTTCTATTCGATCGATCGAGCCACTCGATTGTGATCATTACTACTCGAATCATGAGATACTACACTTCAAAACACTTAGACTTTTCGAAACATTGGAATGTCACCCGATCGAGCATGCCAACCGATCGAGTGACATATTTGAAAACAATGAAGTGCTAGCCGATCGGTTGGGCTAACCGATCGAACAGCTGTTCGATTGGCCAACTTGAAAGGTAGTACAAACCATCATACACAAACACATCCTTCACATCAAAGGAAGAAACAATCCACTTGAAGGAACCAGCCGATCGAGCCAGCCGACCGATCGAATGGATGTTCGAACGGACTTTCAAACCAATCGAACAGCCCACTCGATCGAACTGCCGTCCGATCGAATGGCCTACTCGATCCAAGTACATTGTTTACTTTTTCCGCGTTACTCATCGTTGTGTTATCGAACTATTCAGGCTAACCTATTCTCAGTGCTCCTTTCAATCCACGATCAACCACTGTGAGTATACTCGACCCCTTTTTGCTTTCAGCACTTTTGGGTGTTACATACGTAATCTATCAAATTCACAAACAACACAAACTATTTGAACGCTAACCTACTTGCATGTATTACTTGTCTAAATGATTGCTGTTTATTATGTTTACACGTGGAGTGCTATCTACCTGCTTTAGCAACATAGTACTATAGTTTGGACTCAGCACCCGTTCACACGGGGGTTGCTAAGGACAATTACTTGCATGGATTACGGTGGTAATCATGTATTGCGAACTGTCTCGGACAGTCAACTTGAAGTCATTGGTATCGATGGTCCCATGTTGATAATTTACATGCATCGTTTGCCCTTGTGTACGTGCTTGGTTATGCGTAAACTTTTCGAACTTTATATGCTATATCAAACTTGTGTACTCACCTTTACATTATATGTATTGACTTTTATTTTAACGTATGTGACAGGTGTTTAAGCTACTAGCGTGCTAGGGAAGCGAGGCAATAATAAGCTTCTAGGAGCCTGTGACCTTAGGACAGTGTCCACATACCTGCTCCAGGGGCATAATTATCTGTAGATCTTGTACTGGCACCTGTAGTCAGTAAGATCTACAGTTCGCCGTCTAGAAGTCTTAAAACAATATTTAAATTCGGTCTGTAATAATTAAGAACTTGAGTTGTCGGAACAGTTCCCATATTGTTTAGTTGATTTCTATGATAACTTGTTATTATTTGGGACACGGTATGGGACGTGTTATATAACTGAATTGTATGATAGTTGTTGTGGAAACTTCTGAACAATCTGTTTCGCTCAGTGCCGCGCCCCGATGATTCCGCCATCGGTTGGGGTGTGACAGTTCGTGTTCATAAGGGTTCTGACTAGCAGTTGTATCAGAGCACCTGTTTCAAATCTGGGAATAAAAAGAAGTTGATTGGAACATCATAACTAGGTTCTCTCGATTTTTTAAGGTTTTTATATTCAATTTGAAATTGAATTGCAGTTTTGATTGATTGATTGATTATAATGAAAGATCTCGTTTGTTCGATTTTTTTTTTGAAATTCAAATCTCAAATCAAATCAGGGAGAATCAAATTTTTCTATTAAATCAAATCAGTAAGAATCGATTCTGCCGTTTTTTTGGAATTTAAAAACAAATATGTTTTTCAAAAGAACATAAAGCATGTTTTAAGAAAAAAAACGCAATTCAAAAACATTACCGGGAAATATTCTAATGCAAGTTGCGCAATACGAGAGTGCAAAGGAAGTTTGGGATGCAATCAAAGTTTGTTATCTTGGAGCCGATATGGTTCAGAAAGTGCGTCTGCAAACTTTGAGAAGTGAATTAGAAGCCTTAAAGGTAGGAGAAAACGAAACAATAAGTAGTTTCGCAAGCAAGTTGGGTGGTATAAAATCCAAGTTTAAACGCCTCGGTACCTCCATTAAAGATAAGAAGATTGTAAGGAAATTACTTATTTTTGTTCCGAAGAAGTTTCCACCAATTGTGGCATCCATCGCGCAGTATTCATAAATAGATAAAATGACGTTTGAAGAAGCAGTGGGTAGGATTACAGCATTTGAAGAACGCCTCAAGAGCCAAAACGAACCAGAGAAAAATAGTCTCTTAATGGCAAGTTCAGACAATCATACCGGAAATTGGCATCATGGAAAAGGACGTGGCGATCAAAATTATGGTAGAGGACGTGGAGGAAGTTCGTTTAGAGAAGGAAGAGGACATGGACGAAATATGGATCGAGGAAATAAAGATAAGAGCGAGTTCAAGTGCTACGAATGTGGTGAATTCGGTCATTTTGCATACGAATGTAGCAAGCGAAAAGAAAAGGAAAAAGAGAAGGACGAAGATACTCATCTTACGTTGGAAGAAGAACCAATGCTATTGCAAGTCAAGCAAGTTGAAGACCTACAACAACTCAAGGATGTTCGTGATTAGGGGGTGAATGAAGTTCTAATCTCTCACATCCTAAGTTAAAGGGTCGTTATGTAAATAGTTTATAGACAGTTTATATTAGAATTAGGGTAGTTATGAAGTACAAGGGCCAAAGGTGGAAAGATGGAAGATTGTAACCAACTTAACTTAAAGGATACAACTCCTCCTCGAGTCGCACCTGTTGATCGACGGCAGCAAGGGAGAACAAGGAGACACACCTCTTCATCTTTAATCACATCCACAAGTTCAAGAGTCACAACCGTTCGTGAAGAGACACGTCTCTACAATCGCACATGTTCGTTTAGTATAAATAGGGTTTGTATGTTACAATTATAATCATCAGAATCACTTATACTTTCACATTCAATATAGTTATTCGTTCGATTGTTCGTAATTTATCATTGTGTTTGTGTTCATAAGGGTTCTAACCAATAGAACAGTCTCACTCCCATTGACAGGCGGCTCGGACTTCCCAACGGAATGGCCTTTAGCCTTATGTCGAATTCAAAAAGCAACAGCAACGACTAGAATAATCGGAGTTTTAGAAAGAGAAAATTGAAACGGTTAATTAAAATATCTCTCTCTAGATCATGTGAGAATTTCAGGACTGAAGAAACGAGCAACTGTTCGCCGGATGCAAAATATTTTGTAGCTATGTTATCTTTTCATCCTTTAGTTTCTCAATACTCCATGCTACCATTATTAAATCACAACACATGTCACATATGATTTCATACTTAACAATGTTTCTTAAGATAGTAATGTGAGTTCATGAAAGACGTTTTACTGTTGATTTAATATAGACAGAGCATAGCCGAGTTTTAAAACAATTATGTATCTCTAAGTTGTTGGTTTGAAAGTATAACTTTAAAATTATTGTAAGGATACGAGTTTAATAAAGAAAAAAACTTATGGAGAAGGACTTGAAAGAAACCTAACAAATATGGAGTTTATAAAATCACATTGACATGTGGAGCTCCCCTCGTCCTTCTCTCTTATATATTTTCATTAATAATTAATTATTTGAAATATCATATCAACGTTTTAAATTAAACATTTCGTACAATTGCATCAACAAAAGAACAAAAATGTCTTTCCTGATTGCACCGTTTTCTCGAGGGTTGTTGCATGGGCCATCTCAAACATTTGAATTCAAGCCAACGATCTATCTTCTTCTTTTTTTATTATTATAGATTATTATATCTTCGTACACACCAACATTTTCCATCAATTGGGTCCATACACCACACACCAATTATTGAAATTTTGATAAACAAAATCATTTCAAATGTTGAAGAATCAAAACCATAAGTTTTTATTCATTTTAATGGTTATATAGTAAGAAAACTGTTTTTTGCTTGATCGTAAATGAATTATGTTATATACTTCAACAAACATGCCATCTTCATGCATTTTTTTTCTATAGTTTTAAAAGCCATGGAATATTTTGAGATTACTTTCATTTATAAATGTCCGCAACATGGTATACTATTGGACTATATTGTGTGAGCACACGGGCTCACTTTAGGTAGCTAGGGTTTCGTGGCATCTCTATATATTGTAATCGTTAATGAATGAAGGAGGCAATCAAGTCTTTTACCATATCTTACATATACACAAGGGCGGCTCAAGCTATAGGGCTACCGTATCACTTGACATTGAAGAATATGATATATATATGCCCACACGTACCATCTATACAACCGAGACCACAATTACAACCTAGGTTCACCTTTTGACACCAACACATATAAAAGTATTAACAGAAAATAAAATCATAATTGATATATATAAGTGTGTGCATATATATATATATATATATATATATATATATATATATATATATAGTGTAAGTATCTATATATATATATAGGTAGAGGATTCTGTAAAAAGTGGGACTTTTGTGAGAAGTGTGAGAAATAATTTGGGAATGACAAGTGTCCTTTATCCTAATTAATTCAAAAGGGTATATTAGTAATTTGACATTTTTATCATTTACTTGATTTCCAAGAATAACTGCCAAAAAAAAAAAAAAAACTGGCGATGAGTTTCTTTAGGGTTTGAATCGAATTTTGAATTAGGAGAAATTTTAGGAAACATTATACATCTGATTGTTTTATATTCTTCATCATCTTTTAATCGCAACATCTTTTAATCATACATTGTTCATGGCGTGGTGTTTTAAACATCTGGATACATTGTTCATGGCGTGGTGTTTTAAAAATCTGGAGACATTGACTATGATTCAAGTCATGGTGTTTTATCTGGAGACATTGTTAATGGCGTGGTGTTTTAAACATCTGGAGACATTGACTATGATTCAAGTCATGGTGTTTTATCTGACTTGAATTCCAGATAAAACACCATAACTTGAATCATAGTCAATGTCTCCAGATGTTTAAAACACCACGCCAATTAACAATGTCTCCAGATAAAACACCATGACTTGAATCATAGTCATGGTGTTTTAAAATTTGGGAATGTTTTGTATTGATTGTCCAGATAAAACACTATGACTTGAATCATAGTCATGGTGTTTTAAAATCTGGGAATGTTTTGTATTGAATCATAGTCATGTTTTGTATTGAACAATGTCTCCAGATAAAACACTATGATTCAAGTCACGGTGTTTTCTGGATTCCAGATAAAACACCATGACTTGAATCATAGTCAATTTATCTAGATGTTTTAAAACACCACGCCATGAATCTGATTACAGTTCTTCTAAACGTAAAACACCACGCCTTGAATCTTATATAAAACAGAGGCTTCCGATTTAGATATTGATTATTAATTCCGATTTTTAAGGAAAAATGAGTGAATGTAGGTGTTTTTGGTTGTGTAGGATACGGTTACCATATTTGAAACATTGAAAAAGACACTATTGCCCTTCAATTTTATATAAGGTCCCTCTAATTAAAACACAATTTACATTTTTATACCCTATTGATCTCAACCATTAGATCAAATATCAAATGTGTGGCGAGAAATAAGTTGAGCGGCCTGTGGATAGATGATAGTTGGGTGACCGACCCGACTATTATCAAAAAACACATTCAGGATCTAATGAAAAGGAAGTTTTTGGAACCAGTGGCTTCTCGGCCTCGTATGCCCCCGGATGGATTCTCAAGGTTATCGGAAATTGAAGCAAATAATCTGATCGAAAAGTTTACTCGGGTAGAAGTGAGAGCTGCGGTATGGGAATGTGGGTCCGAGAAAGCACCGGGGCCGGACGGTATTACCTTTGCGCTTGTTAAAAAATTCTGGGAGGATCTTGAAGGCTATGTCATGGATATGATGGAACAATTCCATCTCCACGGGTCAATTCAACAAGCATGCAGTGCCTCGTTCATCTCTTTGATTCCCAAAGTAAGCGACCCGATAACATTATCGGATTTTAGACCCATCTCTCTCATTGGGATCATCAACAAAATCATTTCAAAAGTTCTGGCCAATCGCATGAAGAAGGTGCTGAATGGGATAATTTCTAGTGAGCAGTCGGCTTTTGTGTCGAACCGGAACATCGTCGACGGCCCACTAATTCTTAATGAGTTGGTATCTTGGGCGAAAAAGAAGAAGGTAGAACTATTTCTATTTAAAGCGGATGTGGAAAAGGCTTATGATACGCTCAGTTGGAAGTTTTTAATAACAATCCTCACTCACATGGGCTTTCCACCAAAGTGGAGAAATTGGATTATGGGGATTCTATTTTCAGGCAAAGCCTCAGTTCTAGTTAACGGGGCTCCGACGGGTGAGTTTCATTATAAAAGAGGCCTTAGACAAGGGGATCCGTTGTCTCCGTTTCTTTTTACGGTGGCAATGGAAGCTCTTCACATACTCATGGTAAAGGCAGAACGGGTGGGTTTGTTCAAAGGAATCAAATTACCTGATAATGGGCCTAATTTATCACACCTATTCTTCGCGGATGACTCGATTTTTATGGGCAGCTGGTACATGGAAAATATGAAATCATTGAGAAGAATCCTAAGGGTATTCTATATGATGTCAGGGTTAAAGGTGAACCATAAGAAAAGCTTTCTTTATGGGGTGGGCAAAACCGAAGCGGAGGTTGATCACATGGCAGACATCTTAAAGTGCAAATCTGGTATGCTTCCGTTCACGTACCTAGGGCTAAAGGTGGGCGCAAACATGAATCGGGTTGGGAACTGGAAAGAGGTAATAGATAAGTTCAACAAACGTCTTTCTATTTGGAAAGCAAGATTTTTATCATTTGCTGGAAGACTCACGCTCATTAAATCGGTATTGGGAAGCATTCCAAACTACCTTCTATCATTATATAAAGCACCTAAAAAGGTGATTCAAACCTTGGAGGGAATTAGGCGACGGTTTCTTTGGGGTGGGTGTGGGAGCGGAGGTAAAATTCGTTGGATGAAATGGGAAAGAATTGTTGCCGCAAAAAACATGGGTGGGCTCGGAGTGGGGGGGATTCGGGAAATGAATTTGGCACTTCTAATGAAATGGAGGTGGAGGTTAAAAGAGGATCCGTATCAACTGTGGGTCAAGGTAATCAAGTCATTACATCGGAATAAAAGGGTAGTGTGTAACATTCCGGTAAAAAAATCACAAACCGGGGTCTGGAAAACAATAGTTGGGGTGGAGGAGGATTTTAAAAAGCTGGGTATTGAAGTGCATCAAAGTCTCAAAAGCAAAGTGGGTAACGGGGAAAAAACTCTGTTTTGGTTAGATACATGGGCAACGTTCAGGCCACTTAAAGATGAGTATCCACTCTTATATGAGCTGGCGAGTAACAAAAATGGAACGGTGTCACAAAACTACAAGTCAAATCAAGGTGGGAGATTGTGGGACTGGCAGTGGCGAAGATCGCCTAACTGTGATGAAGAAAGAAACGAGATGGCTAGTCTAAGCACACTATTACTGCAACAACGACAAGGGTATGGGGAAGATCAATGGAGGTGGAAGGAGAATGTGATGCAGGGCTTCTCGGTAAAGGATATTAGGAAAGAATTGGGAGGGATTGTGAACTTAAATAATGAGCCTAATTGCTTGGAATGGAACAGAATCGCAACGCCAAAAGTAAACTTGTTCATTTGGAGAGCTGTGGAGGAGAAAATCCCATCGCTGGATGCGCTAAAAAGGAGGGGGATGCAGCTTACATCGGACACCTGCAAGACTTGCGGATCAGCGATAGAAACGGCAGAACATATATTTATTCGTTGTCCATATGCTAACCGTGTATGGATGATGATATGGGCTTGGTTAAAAATCCCAGCAAAGAACCAACTGGAGTCGCTTCGTACAAGAATTCAGGATAGATCTGAATGGCCGAGAAGAAAATCAAAATTAATTCATGCCATATACCTCCTAACTGTTTGGAGCATTTGGCTGAACAGAAACAAAAAGGCTTTCAATGACGAAATATCAGAACCGAGCAAACTAATAGAAGAGATCAAGGAGGAGTCGTTTGACTGGATAAACAAGAGGTCAAGAATCCAAGGCATAACATGGAACGAGTGGAGCGAGTTTTCGATCCCGGAAAGATGAAAGTTTGTATAGTCTGTTTGTTTGTTTTCTCTTGATGTAAGTTTCTCTTGATTTCCTGGATTGTACTTATGGCTTTATAGCTCCTTGCTATGCGCCGGGTTTCATGATGAATAAAGGTTCCGTTGTTGTCGTTCAAAAAAAAAATATCCAATGGTTTAAAACACTTCTTACCCTTCTTACATTTTAAACACTTTTTACCATATCCCTACCCTATATATATATATATATATATATATATATATATATATATATATATATATATATATATATATATATATAGGGTAGGGATATGGTAAAAAGTGTTTAAAATGTGAGAAGGGTAAGAAGTGTTTTAAACCATTGGATATTTGATCTAATAGTTGAGATCAATAGGGTATAAAAATGTAAATTGTGTTTTAATTAGAAGGGCCTTATGTAAAATTAAAGGGCAATAGTGTCTTTTCAAATGTTTCAAATATGGTAACCATCTCCTACACAACCAAAACCCCCATTATTCTCCTAAAAATCAGCAACTTTCCCCAATAAAAAATGGTAACCGTATCCTACATTATATGAAGATATAACACTATGAACCCTTGATAAAACACTATATGAAGATATAACACTATGAACCAGAAAAATCAAGATGTCTGTACAGAATATAACACTATTGATTGAGAATAAAAACTATGAACCAGAAAATCAAGATGTCTGTACAGAATATAACACTATTGATTGGAGATAAAACACTATAAACCAGAAAATTAAGATGTCTCTATAGAATATAACACTATTGATTGGGAATAAAACACTATGAACCAAAAAATTAAGATGTCTGTACAGAATATAACACTATTGATTGGGGATAAAACACTATGAAAGGAAATTAAGATGTCTGTACAGAATATAACACTATTGATTGATGATAAAACACTATACATCTGTAAATGCTATAAAACACCAAAATCGAAAAAGGACGCAGAAAGTAAACAACTGTATTGTATCTGGGGAAGGTATCTGGAGATTTCATGTATTTATAATTGATGAAGAATGATGCGTAGATGATAATCTTATAGGATCTTGCAAAAAAAATTCAAAATTCGAATCAATCCCTATAAAAACTCATCACCAGTTTTTTTTTTTTTTTTTTTTTTTTTTTTTTTTTTTGACAGTTATCTTGGAAATCAATTAAATGATAAGAATGTCAAATTACTAATATACCCTTTTGAATTAATTAGAATAAAGGACACTTGTCACTCCCAAATTATTTCTCACACTTCTCACAAAAATTCCACTTTGTACAGGATTCTCTACCTATATATATATATATATATATATATATATATATATATATATATAGGATAAGGATCATGTGAGAAGTGATAGGCTAGTTGAGAAACTTGAGAAACATTCTGGACCACACATTTTTCTAAGCCTTTCGTAATATACACATATGTATAGTTTAAAATTGACTATATACATATGTGTATAACTCAATATACATATATGTATATAGTCAATTTTAAACTATACATATGTGTATATTACGAAAGGCTTAGAAAAATGTGTGGTCCAGAATGCTTCTCAAGTTTCTCATATAGGGTGGACTTCTCTTAGGATCCCTACCCTATATATATATATATATATATATATATATATATATATATATTTGTGTGTATGCATATCAAGTTGGTAGATATGGGAATCCGAATAGACATTCTTAAAAAAGTTATGGTACGCTATTAAATGCGAAGAAAAATACAAAAATCATAATAATTTTCACACTTATTGACTTAAAACAGCAAAAGATAAATTTGTTACAATCGATTTCTATACATGTATCATCTTTTGTGTGAGATGATAAGATGTAACATGTTTAGGTAGCCGTTAAAAAAGAAAAAGAAACATGTTTAGGTATTATTTAAATGAGTTATAACCGATGTGGACCACATTGTTAAAACACGTTTTATGGAGCCTTTAGATTGAAAGGGGCGTTGTACCAAATTTGTCATTGTGAAAAATAAAACAAAGCTGTAGGCATGGACAACATGAACGTCTCTTAAAAGACTTTCCGGTTTTGACTTTCAATTAATTTACCCATTCTCATTTGTCACATTTTAATTGAAAGGGCATGGAATTGAATTGAATCATGATTTTAATAAGTTATTTTATACGTTTTAGTATACAAACTCAATTTGACAAACTATACAAGAGTAAGATTAAACAACTAATTGCTAATAGTGTCTTGATCTAGTGGCAACATGATTTTAACCGAACTAAAGTGGTGCAAGTTCAAGTCTTATAAAATGAGTAATAGGTGAAGTTTATGTGTAGATTTTATGGTGTTTGTGTTTATCATTTTAAAAGAAAATAAATTTAAATAATTAGTTATGTATTTTGGATAGCTCCATTCATTTTGTGACATAGACAATTTTTAGGTTTTGGTTTTACCTTGTATACTTTAAATAATATATGCAAAAACCCGATTAATATTCAATTTATTTATTTATTTTTCTCTAATAACTTGTATTCGTTAATTAAAAAAAACTAGATACGCATGTGTGCTTAACTTATTTCCACAACGTTCTGGTATGATTTTTGTTGAAAATGGAGTTTTATTTAAAGCAGAGTCTTTTTTTTTTGTGTCATTATAAGCAAATGCGTGCAAGTGTCGGTCCTGTACCAAAACCGTGATAAACCAAACCGATACTAACATTGGTACCAACTATTTTGACTTGAATTTGTTTCACAGGTGGTGCATGCTAATGTAAAAGTCTTCGAAACCAAGATTTTTCTTCGATAAGTTAATATTAATGTACAAATCATCGAAATTGAAATTTACAAATTACAACACCTCCGATGAAACACACGGGTTTGTTCACTAGTTTTGTATTAAATGATTATGAGATTGAATATAAATTTAAATCACACGAAAAAAGCCATTAGTTTGAAATCTGACAAGCACCACCTTTAACAGACCATACAAGTAACTTTCCATATCTCCAACCGAACATTCAATGAAGCCATACCTGCCTTATAATACCTTCATGATCGCATTTACTCCCACCATCAAACCTCTCTCAATAATATTATTTTTAGACAAATACAAATACAATTGTTCGAAACATGTATGTATGTATATCTTCTTTGCCAAACTGTATAGAATTAATGATAGAGCAAAACACAATCAAAATTAAGATAAATTTAATATTAAAAAAAGACAAGACAAATCTTATAGACACACATTTAACACACAAGACAAGAACCAGCAAAAGTAGATTATCACATTCTAATAATTAATTTGCATGAGAATGAGAATTAGATGGTTTTAATATACCCATGTTTTGTAATCTATAGTTATCTTTTTTTAACAATAGTCCACAAATAATTAAAATATAATTAAACCCTTCATAGCTCAACTATTTAACCATTATTTTTCCCTTATTACTATTATCAACACAACTTTAAAAAAAAGCAGGCTAATGCTAATTAATATAGCCTCACTGTACCACTAAATGATTTATGTTACTCGACTTTAAAGGCAACATGTTACTTTAATAATATCAAGAAATATTATTAAGAAGAGGGGACTAAACTTTAACTGCTTACTAAATGATTTTCAGTAGTTTGAATATTTGCATTTCAACCTTGTTAACGGCAATTCATTTTCAAGTTTTTAATATTTAAATTTTGAACAAGGGACCTTTTTATTTAATAATTCAGGTTACATCTCAAATATATTATTTTAAAAACTCTGTCCTTAGTTTTTAATGTTTCAAAATGAAATAGTTGCTGGAAAGATGGAGCCTTTTCTGTTCGAAAATGCAATATTTTGACTTATGGAAAAGTAGGTTGTGAAGCAATATGGTATACTGTTGGAGAAACATAAAATTAAACATTTATGTGGACCTAGAAACTTATAATATCAATTTAATAACAATAATAATAACAAAGAAAAACACATACATCTCGCCTAAAATCTTGTTAATATGTTAGAATCTTGACAAGTTCAACCAACTAAATTGTCCTATAGACCCATCACGTTCTAATTAAATAACTTTTAACAACTTTTAAAACATCTTTAAATATTTATAAAGGTGGCACCCCTTTCTTTATCTCAAATATTAGATTTGTTTAATTGATATGTGGGTTTGCGGGCATGTGAACTCATCAATCAAACATAAATACCAACATTTAATATTATAAAATAATAATATATTATATTAAAAATGTGAAGGTGAAAATAGAGAAACAATAAATAGTATAATGTAAAACCAGCTCTGGAAGGTCAAATACTCGTAGAGTGATCGCTATACGTGCTAAGGCGATTTTCTTCAAGTTTGTATAATTACTTGGAATCCATCAAAGATGGTAAATCTCGGCTAATATCAGATTTAATCAATCAACTCGGGACGAATTTGACTTAAAAAAATAAAACATAATCTCTATGTCTACAATATTAAAGAATGAATATCAATTTTTGAAATACTTTAATACTTGAACATGTATCTTTTTTTTTTGATACTCACGTATTTTTTATAAATATAAAATTATGATATTTGACATATATATAACTTTCCAAAAATTACTTAATTCATTTACAATTTGATATGTCTGATTACTCCCTGAGTACTCTCCACCAAGACTGAGTACTCGCAACTCCCCACCTAATTGACCTGGAAACGCCTAACAACTTCGCCAACCATGAATTACTATATATCTTAAAAGCCTGATTGTAGTATGTTAGTAGTGAAATTAGTTTTATAATACATTTTTAGTGTAAACTGCTATTTTGGTCCCTGTGGTTTGGGCACTTTTTCCATTTTAGTCCAAATCTCAAACTTATTACATCTGGGTCCCTGTGGTTTGCATTTTCTTGCCATTTTAGTCCAAAACTTAAAATCTCTGAATTTTGACTGTTTTAATGAACATTTTTTGTCCTTATCTGAAGGCGTAGTTTGGACATTTAATTTTCATTAATGTAATTCAATTATTATTAATACTATCCTTTCCCTTAATAAACCTCCACCCCCAACCATTTTCCCTAACCCTAATTTCACTTCAATTTCAATTTCATTTCATTTCTCAAGCACCTTATAACTCCGTTATCAAATCCCGTTAATATTGTTGAAAACCGATGGCGCAGAGAACAGAAAAAGAAGAAACAGAATTCAAAAAAGTACCTGAAACGTTAACTCTATGCGTCAACAACTGTGGTGTTGTTGCCAGCCCCGCCACGAATAACATGTGTCAGAACTGCTTCAACGCTAGCTCAACGACGTCGTCAACGTAGATCTGGATTGGCGAGGTCTCCGGCGAGGTCAACGTCAACGTTTCGTGATGAATCGGTTGATCTGGTGGTAGATCGGACGGTTGTGGTGGAGGAGAATGAAATTAAACAGAAGACGACGGTGAAAGTTGTGAATCGGTGCTCCGGTTGCCGGAAACGAGTCGGTTTTGCCGGATTTAGGTGTCGGTGTGGCGATCTGTTCTGCGGTGAGCACCGGTACTCTGATCGGAAAAGTTGAAATTGTTATCATTATTATTATTATCATCTCATATGAAAAATGTTGAATTGAATGTTGGAGATGGTGGAAATCGATCAGCATCTAGAATTCTCTGTTTAAATTGTTAGGTTTGATTGTATGATTTTTTTTACTATCGGATTCGTCTTGGCAAGAATGCAGATCGTCGGAGATGATTTTTGGGTTTGAGAAGATGAGCTGAGAATAAGGGTCGAAGATGATGAAGTAATTGTCTGGTAATATAAGGGGTTTTTATATTATGTGGTTTTTTAATAATTGAATTACATTAATGAAAATTAAATGCCCAAACTACCCCTTCAGATAAGGACAAAAAGGGATCATTAAAACAGTCAAAAGTCAGAGATTTTGAGTTTTGGACTAAAATGGCAACAAAATGCAAACCACAAGACCCAAATGTAATAAGTTTGAGATTTGAACTAAAATGGCAAAAGTGCCCAAACCACAGGGACCAAAATGACAGTTTACTCACATTTTTATTTATAAGTTAACTCTTATACTTCAAATGATTTACTCTTAATTCATCTAAGTTTTATTTAGTTTGATTTTTCTTTGATTAGTCACGTTCATTAACTTTTTTTCTAAAAAAAAAATAGTTACGCGACTGTGTGTAACTTTTTTTCTTGGTATTCTGGTATATTTTTTTTCGACAGGAATCGCATTACGTATATTATATATTATTTATATAAATAATAGGGAATTTATGTCTAAAAATATAATAATATATACAATACAATATACATATATTATATATTGTTGTGAGATGAGGTGGTAAATATACTTTTTGACTAGACATATATTTGACCAACGGGTAGAGAAAGAGAAGGAAGAAAAGAGTTAATGGGAACCAGAAGCAGAAGTCACATGTCTGAGGAAGTGTTCGGCATAGTGGGCCCACCATTCCCCCTTGCAGTGAGTGAGTGCTACAAACAAGAAAAAAAAAAAAGTAAACAATGGCAACCAGCTCATAACATTACATTGCTTTCTCCATCATCTCATCTCTTTCCTCCATCCACAAATCCAACCCAATCCAATCCAATTAGGGTTCCTTAAATCTTCATTTCGTGTTATCACCAACATACATACATTCATACGGCCCCACCCACTTTCCTTCATACGTGGCTTACGTTATACGCGCAATCCCTTTCTACTGTTTATCATCCTTTTCCATCCTTTGCACTTGCAGCAGATTGCAATTTGCATGCTCCCAACTTCAGTTTTCACTTTCATTACATGTATGTACATATTATTATTATTATTATTTATTATATTGTTTCTTCTTCTTCTTATACATAATCTTTATCCTAAATTTTGTCTCTTTGTCCTGTGTGCAGGCAGGCAGAGGGTCTAGACAATACCATAATTTATTTACCCATCAGACACAGCAAGCTTTGATCTGGGCTTTCAAGAAAGTTCCAATCTTTGGTATGCTGTCTTGATTTTTTTTTTTTTTTTTTTTTTTGGTGTGTGTGTAGCTTTCTTGAATCTTTCTTTGTATCCTGGAATTCAGTTTGAGTTAGTTCAAATTTCAATTTAACCTATTGATTTTATTATTATTATTATTATTATTATTATTATTATTATTATTATTATTATTATTATTATTATTATTATTATTATTATTATTATTTTTTTTTTTTTTTTTTTTAAATAAGGATTTTTTTTTTTTGTTAATCAGTATACTTTTATTATTATTATTATTATTATTTTTTTTTTTTATTTATTTATTTTTTTTGGTAGCTTTCTTGCAACTTTATTTGTAGTTGGAGTTAATTTTGAGTTAGTTGAAATTTCAATTTAATATATTGTTGAGTTAATAAAGTTGTGTCCTTGATTTAAGGGATTAGAGTTTTGATGATCAAGTTAGTTATCACTTTTGGGATTTTCTTGTAATTGCAGCATAATGTTCTTTAGGCAAACTGTTACATACCTACATACCCTTTAAAGAATATGATGTCTTTGCACTCTTATAAATTCTTACAATTTTGGTATCAGTTGGTATTGAGGATTTATTACTTTACATTGCTTCTTGGATAATCTTTTTATATATTGGTATTAATAATAATATGTGAAGTCTTGTGTGTAACATGACCAATTCATGGCTTCTTAACTCACTTTTTCTTTTACTTGATCCACTATTGTTGTTGTATATTGTTTTGGTATTTCGTTTAATTATTCGCAGTTTTTGTGTCAATACTTACGCCTGTGATTTGCTTGTCAGCTTACTCGTTACAATTCAAGGCATACCAGTTCATTATAACTAAACATATGTGACCACTTTGGAATATATCGTCTACTATCATAGTCCGAGATGATGGATAATGCAATTGTGCATAGGAAGATTGTTGTCAAAGATGAATATCGACAACATGTCTCAAACGACGATTTCGAATCATCGAAAGAAGATTGTGTGTCTACGGTATCGGTAACTGAGCCTTCAAGTGTTAACAGTTTACATATTAGTGATTTTTGCGCACACAAGTTGTTTCTTCAACAAATATCCGTCTTAAAGAAGATGATTCCAAAGCAGATTATGACTCTTGAAGAAAAATACATTCGTCATTGCCTTGAGTTGATTCATATGAGCACTATGAGAGAAAATTCATGTTCGGTTTCATCAAAAGTCAACTTTTTTCCCGATAGATTTAGTTCAAGAGTAGTTGGTGGTGATGGTTTGTTATTATTTTCATCTGGAGACGAAAATGTAGCCATAAGCTCGTCTGTAAAACCGATTGTCGGTTCGATTACGGGAAGCAGAAGCATGATAAATCTTATGAACAGTCCGTTACTACGCCGGTTAACTGCCTCTGAAAATAATAATATCAGGTATGAAAACCCGAGTGTGACGGAAGCTAGCGAGTCTTTATGTGGTGGTTCATCGCAGGACGTAGAAAAGAAACGGATAGTATCCGGAGATCACGTTTTTCGAAGTGATCCCATGCATAAGCGGCTTGTTTCGTTCTCAAGCACAAACTCCACTTCATCATCATCATCGTCATCAACGACTTCTTCATCTTCGGGTGCATACAGTCATGGAATGCTTCATTGCTCATGGAACAACGGATTCCCTCGTTATGTTCTCTCCGTTGAAGACCAGAGAGAAGTTTACACAACGAATCTTATAAAAACCGATTCGGGTTACGTTTACATGTTTTATTCTAGATCTGGAAAAAGGGAAAATGAAATAATCGATGACGAGGCAGATCTCGTCGGTAAATTGAGAGTTTCTACGTCTTTCACACTGTGTCCACTTGGAACGGAAATTATGGAGAGTCGGTTTATTTTATGCGCTACCGGTCATGGTCATCACACGGAAGGGGGCACGCATACGCCAAATCCAATGACGGTTAAAAAGACCACCGGGCTGTCAAAGAAAGTCGCAAGTATTTTACGAGGAAATCACTCTTATAGACAGAGGACTTTGTCTAAGTTCGATGGGTCGGTTGCACAACAAGACGGTTTGTTACCGTCAAATGAAGACGGAAATCTCTTTCCCGCAAACCTTGAGTTAGCCGCTATCATTGTGAAAGATCATATTCCATGTAAAAAGGTAGAACAAGTTGGAGGGTGGGGATTAAAGTTTCTCAAAGAGCAAAAGGCTGCAGCAGCTCCGGTGACGCAATCCGCACCTTGTGAAGCTTGTAGACACGATTCCGATCGTCATTCCATTAGCATGGATGTTGTTGTCCCAGCAGGGTTTCACGGTGGGCCTCGAACGAAAAACGGAGGCCCGTCTGGGCTTGTTGAAAGATGGAGAAGCGGCGGCGCTTGCGACTGTGGTGGCTGGGATATCGGTTGTCCGTTAACACTACTTAGTTCCGGGCCGAATAACAAAGATGGGTTGTACCAAGATGGCGTTTTCGGGAAGAGTAATAGATTTGAATTATTTACACAGGTATCATATATATCATATCATCTGCTGTTTCTTTCTTTCTTTGTGGCGTTAATTACGATATCAAGATTTGAATTAATTTGTTTCAGGGAAGCGTGGCGGTTATAGAAGTGACGAATGTGCATGATGGTTTGTATTATATCCATTACCAATCGACGCTGTCCTCTCTGCAGTCTCTTTCGATTGCTGTGGCGATAATTCACAGTCACAGTCCCGCCTTGAAACCTAAATTATTATATAGAAACACATGATTAGAATTAAGTTATACTTGGATTGGTTTGAGATTATGTTGTTGGAAAGCAAAGGTGATTTGTAAATTCGGATCTCTTGTTTGTAGTATCGAAAATATGAGTTATCGTGTAAGCATAAACATAGACACTTATTTTTGCCCTTTCTTCAGCCTGGAAGATGATTTTTAGTATAAAGTTAGTTAAAATGGTATGATCATGCCTTTTGTTGCATGTTTGTGATTATTGATTGATATGGTCATGATTTTACTATTAAACATGTAATTGTGTATTGGTCAAGTGAGTTTGGTTTTGAAACTTGTATGAGGTAGTATATACAACTTTGTTTATTATTGGGTAGTTAATATTGTTTATAGTTGGTTCATAAGTATTGATGTAGCTCACACATTGTATGGTATATTTGTGCCTCTTAGGTTCTACTTAATGCTTTTTAGGTAGTACATACGACTTTATTTATTATTTTATTGCTTCACTATTCAGAGGTAGTTAATGTTGTTTATAATTAGTTTATAAGTGTTATATATTTTAGTGTAATCGGGATTGACTTAGTGACTAAAGAGAATTATGATACACATCAAACAAGTTATAAGGTGCGGAGTGTACGCTTGTTTGAGTTGCTATAATTCTAAGTGTTCGGACAAAGCCTCTAACGAGGGTTCCAAGGGGGCAACACCCTCTTGGCGGGGGTCCGAGGGCAGCGCCCCTGGGAGTAGTGTTCGAGGGGCGGCAACGCCTTGCTGGGGTCGAGCTAAAATTTATGTATTCTCTGGAAAACACCCTATTTTCAATATGCAAAATCAGGGCAATTTTTGTGGCAATTTTATTATTTAAAATTATAACTGCCAAGAGTACCAGTGAATCATCTCCAAATTCCAAATCTCTCCTTGGTCTCAATCTTCTCGTTCATAAGAATTTCCAACACACATACTAGGTTTTTGTTCTCGAATTATGAGTTGTGTCCGATTGAATTATTCGGAAGAACTACCGAGATGATTTGATCTGAAAGTTGAAGAGATAATTTTGAATTGTTGGATTAATCCTTATCGGAGTTGAATGGGGTTCAAGATAATTAAAAGGGTTAAAGATAATTATTAGTTTATTAGATATATTTATCTAGTTAGGGTTTAATAATTATTTAATTGTGTTGAGTCATAGTAGGTTTGGGTTTAGTTTAGTATAAATAGATGGTTAGGGTTATTGTAATAGGTGTGCTTTAATTGATAAATAATAATAAAAAGAGTCGAACAAGTTCGTTCAAACCGTGTTTGTGTGTTCGATCAAGGGTCTGATTTCCATCAAAAGTGAAATCTCGTCTCTCAAAGCATCCGTTGTATTCCTATTTTCCCCGACAATAAGTATTGACGTAGCTCACACATCGGCTTTCAACACCTAAGCTTCTTGGAACGCCTCGTGCCTCTTAAAACCAAGCTTTAACGAAGATGTGGTTAAATCTTACTTGGCTTTTTTCAATAAGAGTAGAGCATGACAAAAAGTTTTATGTAACAAGAATAACGTGAAGGTATTAGACAACTGTCGCTCATGTTAAATATGCATGAGTCATGCAACCCATACTACAAAGTACATTTTCATGAGCACAGTTATTTTATTTTTTAAACCAAGATGTTTAGTGATAGTCTAGGGGTTAGAATAGTAACATTGTGCTCTATATAAGCACACCTGGAAAACTCTTATTCATTGAGGGAATAGCCCGTTTCCTGAAATATTTCCTTTGAGCAAGTCTCCCTACATTTTTGTTTAGGTTCTCGAGATTCTCAATCGCTTTTAAGTGATTAACAAACAATTCAATACAAAACATATTTCCTTGTTTATTGTGATATTAGGAACCTCAAAGTTTTAACCCTGGACAGGGCGGTCAGGGCAGTCGACCGCTGCCGCCCTATCTAACCCTCGTCGGAAACAACCCCACTTTCAAGTCATTCACAACTCAAACCTTGTCACTTTTTGCGGGGAGTAGTTTATTTTGTTTGTAGAAGTCAAAAAATAGTGCTGGTTCTTTAAATTTGGGGCTCAAGGTGGTAACCGGGAGCAGTCTTTTATTTTGGAGATTGGGTGGCGTATCATGAGCCCCAAAGGAATTCCTTATTAAGCTAGATGTTCAATGTTTATTGGGCCAATCGCTTTTGCTCGAAAAAGGCCCACCTAACCACATTAAAGGCCTGCTCATGGGGGTTAATTAGGAGCGGAGGTGCACGAAAAACTGGTACCTAACTAGACCAGAGAAAAAATCCAGAATCGGTTTTATTTATACCCGGATATTTTATACTCGTAACTAAACCCGGCCCTAACCGTAGAGTATGAATAGGGTATACATTTTGAAATCAATACATGTACCCGAAACCGTACCTGATTTATACCCAAAAATACCGAGAATACCCGAATTTTTAAAGTATACTTTTGTATTTACATCACAACTTTTATATTTAAGTTTTAAAAAAAATGCATATTATGAAACAAATAATTTGTACTTAGATGAGTTTATGTTATTGTTGTTTATTTAATTATTTTTACAGATTACAAACCAGAATTAATTATAAACGAATTTATTTTTGTGTAAAATAATAATAAAAAAAGTTTAATGGGTATCAATACCCGAACATATACCCGTACTGGATACATAGGGTATACTTTTTCTCCTCAATACTTATACTCGAACCCTACCCGATTTTTCAATACCCAGTCATACTCGGAATCAGTTCCATACCCGAAACTAGGGGTGTGCAAAAAACCGAATTAACCAAACCATAACCGAATTAACTGACAAAATCGAATCGAAAAAACCGAACCAAATAAAAACCGGTGGGTCGGTTAATGGTTTTTTTTTGAAAACCGAATGTAGCGGGTCGGTTATGGTTATCCTTTTTTCCATACCCACCATAACCGAACCGAACCGGCATGTAATAAATCTTTGTAGGATTTAGGACTTTTCACCATATTTTTAATATTTGATGTTTTTTAGTACTTATTGGTTTTCATATCATTTTATGGTTTTGCTTGAATGTTTATTTGAATTTATATTCGATAATAATTGGTATTAATATTATAGATAATATGTATTTTTTAATACTAGGTAATATACTAATATATACAAATATGCAATAACAATTTATTCCATGCAAAAAAATTATTTTTGTGTAAAATAATAATAAAAAAAGTTTAATGGGTATCAATACCCGAACATATACCCGTACTGGATACATAGGGTATACTTTTTCTCCTCAATACTTATACTCGAACCCTACCCGATTTTTCAATACCCAGTCATACTCAGAATCAGTTCCATACCCGAAACTAGGGGTGTGCAAAAAACCGAATTAACCAAACCATAACCGAATTAACTGACAAAATCAAATCGAAAAAACCGAACCAAATAAAAACCGGTGGGTCGGTTAATGGTTTTTTTGAAAACCGAATGTAGCGGGTCGGTTATGGTTATCCTTTTTTCCATACCCACCATAACCGAACCGAACCGGCATGTAATAAATCTTTGTAGGATTTAGGACTTTTCACCATATTTTTAATATTTGATGTTTTTGACTGAAGATTTTTAGTACTTATTGGTTTTCATATCATTTTATGGTTTTGCTTGAATGTTTATTTGAATTTATATTCGATAATAATTGGTATTAATATTATAGATAATATGTATTTTTTAATACTAGGTAATATACTAATATATACAAATATGCAATAACAATTTATTCCATGCAAAAAAATTAAGCTATTTTTAGCTAAGCTAAATACACGGTTAACCACCCATAACCGACCCACTATAACCATCAAAACCGAATAACCATAACCATCATAACCGATCGGTTATGGTTATGGTTATCCAATAACCGACATCGCGGTTATGGTTATGGTTTTTGGTCAAAACCGACCCATGCATACCCCTACCCGAAACTGGGTATTAAAAAACCTGATATGTGCACCTCTAATTAGTAGGCCTTTAAATGCCCACTCATGTTGCATTTTATTTTGCTTCTCGAAGCCCAAGATTATTAGAGAAGACCCAAATTTTGTTATAAAACGGTTGCTCTTGTGGATGCGGTTTTGGGCTGCCCATGTCTTTGTCCTGTTAGCTTGTCACTATATTGGATCATGAAGATGGTCTTTGGGAAGCTGAGCATGGGATTTTGAAGGCTCGTGGTCATTGTGTTTGTTCATTTAGGTACTTAAAATCATGTTTAGCGGTTTCCAAAGCATGTTTTGTGTGTTCCGACTATAGGTTGCTTCGGGGTATGCCCCTTTGATCTTGTAACAATATTTTCATTCATACTATTTTCCGGGTAAAAGCTCACTTACATAAAGAAACATCTTTCACTAGTTACCACTACACAACCACCACTAAACCATAAGTCATTGGCACCCTTTTGTTAGCCCTTGATCGTGTTGCGGCCTCCACATGCAATCGTCGCTCCATTTTGCACACTATCCGTTATCACCAGCAAGTCGCTTGTGTAACAACCCTCAAAAATATTCCCGACGACAACCCGTAATTAAAACCAGAAGTGCGCGCGACGAAACTTGTATACCCAACTTAACGGTTAAGAAAACTTGGTTGTTGTTGAACCAACCCACACAAAAGTACCCTTATCGGACTCACAATTAAAAACCGAACCATTTGGGATCAAGACCCGAGCATACGCGATAAGTATCGGCATGAAAATCGAGAAAAAACGCGCTACTGGATGAAAAAGGCGGCCGAGGACACGTATCACGTCGTCACGCCACGTGTTAGACCTATGCTGGACACGTGGCAACCTAGGCCAGGCTGACCCTTCAGGCGACATGCGGAAGAGACCGTGTCTCCTTCCGCGACGCTCCTGGGAATCCCTGGTGGGCTATATAAAGGCCAGTCTGGGATGGAAACTTTCGCACCCGTTCGATCGAATTCTCTGATCAAATGCTCTCTTTTTATGTTGTTATAATTCCCGAGCACCTAAACTGCGAATCTCTGCTACATAAAAGTGTACGAAACCCTGATCACTGGTACGATACCATGTCTGATCGATCTGAAACCCATCAACGGATGTCAAAGTGCTGCCTGAATAAAGCTATACTTTGTTAATTACGTTGAGGTTTTGATCTCATGATTATCGTTAAAGTTTGAATTGGGTTAATACACTAATATGTGTTGCATTGTGTTTGTTAGGAACCTAAGCTTCAAAAATAATAAAGATTTTCAAGCTCATTAAAACAAAAATAACCAATAATAAATACCAATAACAAACCCAAAACACCAAAAACCAATCATAACACACCAAAAAAATAAACTTCAAAAATTCCGTGGCTTTAATATATACAAAAACGTTTAGCCGCGACAATGCTAAGCGTTTACTGTCGCGTGGCGCGACAGCCATGATTCGACAGAATGTTATTTGGCTGCTGTTGTATATGCCCAGCTCCAACTTTTTTCCAACTTAATATATATAAAAACATGCATAACTTTTGTTATACTTATCCGATTCGCGTAATTCTTTTTCCTACGCGTTCGTAATTTAATTCTCCATCATATGGAGTTAAATTTTAACATTCAAACTAATAAAATTCCAAATTTTTAAGCAATCGACTTATTATTCAAATCAACATTTTGACCCGTTTGTATTTAAAACCACCAACCTGATTCTTAAACAACCAAAATACATACGGTAATGTATTTAACACACAATCTTTAGCTCGGGTTCGTAATTGCTATAAATTGCGCGACTAGTGCGCAAGCTATGTGCATAAACTGTTTTGACCCGTTTAGGGAATTTAAGCAATTTAGTCTAAAATTTACTCTTTTCTTTTTGACACTACAATATTTCCATATCTAAATAACTATATATAATCCACCACAACTATTTTGTGGTAGATTTAACATAACGAACCCCTTTTTCCCAATTGTACCCTTCAACTAGTTATTTTACGCAAATGCCCATTTTTAGGCATTTGAACTACGAAGTTTATGCCTACGACTCTTACATGGATCTAAGGGTTACATAATTACAATACAAGTTTCTAAACGGCCTCTAGGGGTCGTTTGCCCGTTTTACCCATTAAGGGCTTTTTGGTCAATTCTAGTCTCTTATTTTACGACGAAGGACTCTCACAAATCATTTGACCAAAATAGCACTTTTAACTACAACATAATAATGTGTACCAGGCTCGGTCAACATATAGACCCGTTTCATTTTTATACCTTGCTTTTATTAGCCGCTAATCCAAAGCGACGAATAATTCAACTTCTGTTCAATCCTAAGAACATATAACTTGACAACCAAATGTTAGTCGATATTGCCAAATGGTGCTTTCATCACCATTTGGCCCGTTTGGCCCATATGACCAAACGTTTACATACATAACAAAACATGGTTTTAACTACCAATTCGCCCATCCGACCCATTTCGGATTTTACCATTAGATCCTTTTTTTTACTAACCAAGGTTTTTCATCATTGTACATATCCCGTATTATTTCGTGTCGGAAAAATATTTCGGATATAGCTTTTTATCGTATTTACAATATATGAATAAATACCTGTCTTATAACAAGGGGTGTAAGCTTTTTACTTACATCGCATTCCAAGCCTTGCTCTTTTCCCGCGTACTCGATTCGTTTAACCCGATTCTTTCCCAAGCCTCCACCTAGCTTGTCAAGTGTTAATCTATCATTATAATTCGTAAGACGGTTAGATTAGCCCTTATCACATACGACTATTCCATCTTACGAATTTTATGTCAAAACTACTATTCGACTTCATCATTGGATAATTTGGCTTTTAAAAGTCAATTTCCCTTAATCGTATGAAATGCATATTTGCGTTCAATAACTCATTTAGGCGATCTCATCAATTATCAAAGACACTTCATTCATTAGACGACATTTACAAGTTTTCTTCTATAAATGAAACCTCTTTTTATCATGTTATTAGGCATTCCTACGGATGCCTAATCAAATCATGTTCTACCTACAACCGAGTAGACGCGCAATTTCACTTAGGCACTTCAACAAACACCTAGTAGGCATAACTTTTACACATTTATAAACTAGTTCATAACTAGTTATTTCTACCAAGTTTCACACTTTTTTCCAATTTTTTTTTTTTTGTGTCTAATCAACATTTAAATCCCAAATCTACTTCAGGGAGTTCTATTAACACAATTTAACCATTATGATTCTAGGGTTCATCATGTTTCTACAAAACCCATTTAGCACATAATCGGGTGATCATGAATTCACAATTATGAACATCAATTCAACAAGTAAATGACTAGGGTTTACTCCTAGACATAAAATTATTCCTAATTTCATCCAAACTTTGATCATGCAAGCTAAAATTTCGATTTCATGTTTTCACCTAGAACTCAAGGTGAAACTAAATAGCAAAATTGGGCATACCTTATGATCCTTTCACGAAGGTGATCACTATTCTGAGTTTGGATTTCGCTTTGGAGCCGATTTAGGGGCTGTTTGTTTACCTCTTAATGAGGCTCTTAATGGTTCAGACCTCTTACTGGTTCAGCACTTAATGGTTCAGACTGTTTGTTTCACGAGCAGATGTCTGAATGGTTCAAACATTTGCCTCTGAATGGTTAAGATTTATACAGAGTCTGAATGGTTAAGACCTCTAATCTGAAATGGTCAGACATTTGCCTCTAAACGGTTAACATTATATAGGCTCTTAATGGTTCAGACATCTTACTGGTTCAGCACTTAATGGTTCAGACCTCTTACTGGTTCAGTACTTAACCATTCAGATGTTGTCAAACGGCCCCTTACCCTTTCAATTTGATCTAACTTCAAGAACTAGGGTTCAATTGATGGAGCTTGGTCGCCCCCTGTGTTTTCCTGCGACCATACACAGACCAAGTGTGTGTGTTTGGTTTTTAGTTGTTTTATTTAATAAAATTATTTTTCCATCTTTTCACTTTTGGCCCATATACCTTACCCTTGTTGCATATAACATGTTTTGACCAAAGTTTCACATAACTACAAAACTTGTAATTAACTAGGTAATTTATTTCCTAGTTATTTTATCTTGTTCACAACCCGTTTTATTTTAAGTCCCGTTAACTCGGGCCTTTTATATTCAAACTCGCGAGTCGTTCGTATAGTGTAACAACTCTCACTAAAATTAATACTTATTATATTAATTCTCCAGTAAGGAAACCCTAATTGAGAAACCCAAGTAATCCTGCACAATCCCTAAAATTTTCAGAACAATCAGAATCAGGATCAGGATCAGGGCCCCTAAAACTCAGGGGGGATATGAAATCGAAAGTTAGAATCAGGATCAGGCCCCAAGTAATAGGAATCTACCTTACCTATAAATAGGAAGCTTAGGATTCATTTTCCTTTGCTCATTTCTCTTCTTCTTTTCTCTATACGTTGGTGTTATAACCAATAATCACCAAAGCGATGTTCTGTCCGATTGATTCAGGAACCATCTAACGAATGCCAAAGTGTTGTACTTTGTGAATTTCGGTAAACGGAATCCAAAGTGTTATACTTTGTGAGTTCATTAAATGGATACCAAAGTACTGTCTGAATAAGACTATACTTTGTGAAATTCGTTAAGGTTCGAATCTCGTGATCATCGTTAGGTTTGATTTGGGTTTTACACAAATACGTATTCCATTCTGTTAAACTATATGTTTAACCATCAGAATATTCCCAACTATACGCTTACAATCAAAATGGATGCTTAATCATCAGAAGATCCAAAATAATAAAGTATATGCTTAATTATCAGAAGGAGTAGAATCAAGAAGCTTGCTAAAGCATGCTTATACTGTGAGTCATTCTCTTTTTATCAAAATTGTTTACAAAAGCATGTTTATTTTCAAAAGTTATAATTACAGTGATTAAGTTTATGTAGTCTTCAATTACAGCCGGTATGTGGGGTATTGTGCACGTTACTATTGTTTTATCAGATTAGGTGGGCGAGCCTAAATCATGATACCCTTTTTAGGTGAACGGACATAAATAGGGATTTACGTCACGTGTGGGTGAACGAACCCAATAGTGATATGACCACAGTCACCGAAACGAGTCGAGTGACAAATACTGTGGATAGTTGATTGACATAGAAACATTGTAATCTCTCTTAATACTGTGAATTATAACAAATGGGTCGTTTTCAGTAAACTGAATGATTCACTCAGTATTTCCCGCTGACAAAACCTTTTTAAAATGCGTTTCAGGTAATTACAGTAGAATGGAGTAAGGATTGGATCCGGCACTGAAGGACTTCAAGAAGTGGCTTATTTTACTATTAAATCAAATTAAGAAATATTGTTTTTATTAAAAGCTACCTTTGTAAAATGAAATTATTCCATCTATTTAAATAAAATCCGGTGTTTTCTAAACTCTGATATTTGTCCTAACTCACGGTCCTAATGAAATTTCCGCTGCAATGTTTTTTTTTTCAAAAATAATCACCGGTACCACTGGGCTGCTCGCGGCTCCCGATTCCGTCCAGGGTGGGGTCGGGGGTCGTGACATATAGCATATCGAGTAGTATAGTATAATCATATAGCATGTCGAATAGTATGGTATAATCGTATTTCGTAGCATAGTATTGTCTAGATTTGCAGCGACTTGCTAGCGTTTCGAGGTAGAAGAGCAATGCGATTCGTGTGTGTGTCGATCAAAGTGATAGCAAAAATCGAGCGAACATCAAAATTAAACACACAAACAGGTAAACACACTTAAAACACATAAAATCAACGAATCATCAGAGTAGGCAGCTGCGGGTTCAGAATCGAAACACATAAAATCGAGAAATGGATTGGCTGCGGCTACTAGACATTGACTACCCAAAGCGATTCGACTATTCACAGTAGACTTGTCGTCACGTTTCAACTTTCAGGTTCGTGTTTCTGCCTCGATTCTTGGGCATTCAACACGTATTCCCTAGGTCATACTCGTGAGTTCAGGTCGTTGGAGTCCGTCGAGGCTTTGGTGAGATAAATAAAATCCGGAACAAGCTCTCAAGGTTAAGGTTTCACCCCTAGCTTAGCAGCTTCCTCCTTGTTTTAGTAAAATTTGAGGAGATTATTCATCAAAATATAGATTTCACTCCTGATTTGGTATAATTCTCCTCGTTTTTTATCGAGAATAATGGGGAAAACATTGATAAATTGATAAAATCGGCATTAATCGAGTAATTTAGTCGAGAGTTTGCGGTTTTCACACCTAATCCCGACTGAATCGCTTGATTCTATTTGAAAATTCGAGTGCAGTGATAGCAAAGAATGTTAGAATATAGCACATAAGCTTGGTCTGTTGGTTCCTAACTATAGTCTAGGTCTCTAAGACAGCGACCTGGACTAGGTCGTGTCTAACCTAATTCCCTATAGTTATGGCTCTGATACCAATCTGTCACACCCCAACCGATGGCGGAATGATTGGGGCATGGCACTGAGCGAAACAAATTGTCCAGAAGTTTCCACAACAACTATTTACACAATTCAGTTAAAAGATACGTCCCATACCGTATCCCGAATAGATAAACATATTATTACAGATAACATCTAGGCAATTAATTCTGTTCCGACAACTCAGATTTTAACATAACATAAATGAGTATTGTTCAAATGCTCCTAAAGACCCAGACTGACAAGATCTACAGACAACTATGCTCTAGTTGCTCGCTCCTGACAGACAACTATTTGTTGGGGGCCTCTAGAGCTTTATTCTAGCCTCGCTTTCCTAGCAAGCAAACATCTTAAACAACTGTCACATACGTTAAAATAAAGTCAATACATATAATGTAAAGGTGAGCATACAAGTTTGATAATAGCATATAGAGTTCGAATAGTTTACGCATAACCAGCACGTACACAGAGGAAAACGAAGCATGTTAATTATCGACATGGACCTATCGATACCAGTGACTGCGGGTTGACCGTCCGAGACAGTTCGCAATACATGGTTACCACCATAATCCATGCAAGTAATTGTCCTTAACAACCCCCTTGTGAACGGGTGCTGAGTCCAAACTATAGTACTACGTCGTTAAGGCAGGTAGACAGCATTCCACGTGTAAACACAATCAACAAGCATTCATTTAGTCATGTAATACATGCATATTGGTTAGCGTTCAAACAGTTTGAGTAGTGTGATCGATTGTGTCTTGATATAAGTAACGTATGTAACAGCCAAAGTGCTAAAAGCAAAAAGGGATCGAGTATACTCACAGCGATTGATTGATGGATTGAAGGGAGCGCTTGAGAGTAGGGTTTAGCCTGAATAGTTCGATAGCATAACGATGAATACACGTAGAATGGAAACAGGTGATGGATGGGTCGAACAGCCTGGTCGATCGAACAGTAGGTTCGATCGGACGGGTTGTTCGTTCGGAGAACCTGTCCATTCGGACAGTCCATTCGATCGGCCGATAGGCTCGATCGGCTGGACTGTTTGAGTGGATTGTTTCTTCCTTTTGAGCAAGATGTGTTTGTGTATGATGGTTTGACCTTTTGAAGTTTTCGTTGTAGTATTTGAGAACACTGAAGTGTTCTTACCTTTCAGGTCGATCGATCTAACAGTCTGTTTGATCGGCCGGCTTAACCGATCGGTTAGGAACTTCAGTAGTAGTCCTCAGCAGGATGTCACTCGATCGAACAACATGCTCGATCGGGTGGCATTCCAATATGTCGAACGAGTTGAAAATCGATTAAGTGTTGAAGCATAGTATCTCATGATCCGAAGAGTAATGTTGACAAACAGCCGTTCGATCGAACAGTACTTCGTTCAATACCATACTTCACGAAATTTGTCAAAGTGCAGGGCCATATGCTAGCCGATCGGCTGGCCTGGTCGATCGGCTGGCATGTCCGATCGGCCGGGCTGTTCGTTCGAACAGCCTAACCGTTCGGCCAGCATCCTGACCTAGTCGGCCTGTTCGTCTAACACTTGGCTGTTCTGATTATTTGACATTATATTGAGGTAGTTTGACAACGAGCTGAACCAGGGAACCTTCGTTCTTACTTGTTCCTCCTGCTTGGACAGGAATCACCCAAGTCCGGCCGGTGAACGGTTCGGAACGGCAGTTTTGATGTTTAACCCGAAATCAGTGAACCTCGTAGATAGAATCCGAATCTTGAACCTCGCAATCATTAGAAGGACTAGCAAGTTGGCTCAAGCTCCGTTTCTACCGGTTTGAAGACATTGAGTGTAAAAGAGTTGAAAGAGAGTTGGAAATCCTTCTTTCAATCCTTCACATCATGTAAATGTTTAGATCTTTGGTAGATCTTAGCTTGTTTATGTGGAAACCGGTTAGATCTGAGCTATTCATGGTGGATTGAGGCCAAAACATGATGTTCTTGAAGAACACCATGATGACATCATCCTTGAATGCCTAGATCTTGATGATTTCACTGTTAGAAATCAAGATTTGAAAGATAGAAAGGTGTAGGAGCATGTTTTGATCAAGAAAGTACAAGAATTAGGACGAAAACTTACCGAAATCGGAAGAAATCTGAGAAAAGAAGGGGAGCACGAGCTGGCCGGTCAGAGAGTTTCCAAAAGTGGAAAGGAAGACAATGACGGCCCTATTTATAGGCTCCAAAAGAGGAAAGGGCTGGCCGATCGGCCAGGCTTCCCGATCGGACAGCCTGCTCGATCGGACAGTCCGTCCGATCGGCTGGGCCGTTCGATCGGCTAGGAGCCTGATCGATCCACAGCCTGGTTCGAGTGTTCGGTGCGACGATTTTTGATATTTCGATTTCGATTGAAGACGATACGGTTACGATAGAGTTCCTAATCAAATTACTTTCAATCCCAACTACTATATCTAACATACAATCATCTATATTTCACTCTAACCTTACGTTATCATTCTCCGTTATTCGATCTTGTTTGCATTCGATTCGAGTTTCGATTGATTCGATTGATTACCACACAAAACATAAAGTAAACACGCACAAGCAACACATAAGGCACACACACACGTAATACAATACCAAATTCGCATAATTCGAGTTTCGAGTTTGATTGATGAGTCGATTAGCTTGATTATTGATTGATTAACTTTATCGCATTGTTACTTCGTACTATTCACAGTCGTAAATCGGTCGTATTGATTAAACATTCGATTACTTCGATATATATATAGATTAACAACACTTACTCTACATAATACAATTAAACATAAAATAGACCAATTATAGTCAAAGAAGTCAAAGATGACTTGGACTTTGACTTTGACTTTGACATTCGAAAACATGGGGTGTTACAATTACAACAGGGTTAGCCACTCAACTCTTGTATGGTGTGACAACTGGCACTTTTCCATACATTCCGTACAATAATTGAACAGTAGTCTATGCTTTAATGACTGTGCATAATTTAAGTTTACAAGACGAATGAAATTCTGATTACTATTATATGCATACAATGGCATTTCATGTTGCAAGATTTTTATCACTACTACATGCAACACAATATAGTTCTATTAATGCACAAAGCAGAGTTGGCACAGTTTTCAGACAAACTAGAAGTACTGACGGGAGTTCAGTACTTAGACAGACGTGATATTAAGACACCAAATAAGCCCCAGGACCAAGGGTTACACTAGTATAGTGTGTAGGAAAGTAGAGATTACAAAACTGCCTTCCTAGTGATAACATAGGTACCGGAAAGTGAAACACACTAAAACTGCAAAATTCTGCAGAAAATAAACAAATTCAGCAATTTTCAGCAATTTTCAACAATTTAACATCTAAATATAATGCATAAAAGTGGTTTAATGGTCCAGAATACTTTCCTAAGTGTCGGGAACTGAAACTGTCATAAAATACAACATAAAGCACACTAAACTGCGCAATTTAGCATTTTAACGAACAGTAACGAAACGAACAACCGGACACTACCCGAAACATCAAATTCTTAGTAGAATCATTGTTTTAATGTTACAAATCTAGTTATGGTCACCGAACATCATAACACATCTCATAAACATTAAATACATAAAATACCACTTTTCTGGTACACTTTACTTTCCAACTAGCATCATTACTTTCCAGCTAAATCAAGTAACTAACCATTAAATGGTACACTTTACCCCCCCCCCATTTGATGGGCGGTTAGGGGACGTGGGTCCCACATATGATTTTCTTTGATTATTTTATGTGATTATGTTGGAGAATATACCAACAAATATGCCTTATACCATTTGATGTTAGAAACTTTTAGCTTATAAACCATAAGACTAACTACACATTCCATTCATCATCTTCAACACCTCTTCCTTCCTTCCTTTCCCCATACTTACGGCTCCATCACACACACACCACACTTCCATTTTCAACTCAAACTCAACCATTCCAATGTGATCTAGAGGTGTAAGAAGCTAAGTTAGGAAGCTTGGAGGCCTTGGAGATTGAAGGACCTTCACCATTTGCTTTTAACCACCTAGTTTATCATCTTCATCATCTTGAGTTCTTCCCTAGCCATAGTGCTAGTAGTAAGCTTCTTTGATCCTATTTTTACTTCTTATTTTGATGGTTAAAAGATTATGTAAGTGGTTAAACATAAAGATCATGAAGAAACAAAAGCATAAACATGAACATAAAGCTCTAAATCATGAAGAACAAGTTGTTTTAAGTGTATGTAGTATACTTGATTGTTGATTTCTTGTGTTTCTGATGTTGATCATCATAAGAACCTTGCTAGATGATGATTAAACACATGATCTAGCAAGTATAAGGATAGATCTTGAGAAAATCATAATGATCATCCTTTATGTAAACATGAACTTGAAAAATGAAGTTGTTTTTATGTATGATGAAGTATGAAACATGTTAGAAGACTTGTAGAATGATGATTTCAAAGATAGATTTCTCAAGAAACTAAGTTAAAATACAAGATTTACATAAACTTGGTTCTTAAAGAAATTAACCACATTTTTGGTTGTTAATCAAGTCTACAAATATATATTTAACAAGAAAAATTCAAGAAGAAATAATTTTAGAAAATCACTTTACAAGTTGTGAAGATCTAAATCCTTCAAGAATGATATTTTTAAATAAATAACCACACTTTAAAGGGTAACTAAGCTTACTAAATACACTAGTAAGCTACTACAAATGTTTACAAAGTTTTAAGTTCATGTCATAGTGTAAATCTCATATTTTTAGCACATGGTAAGTCTTGAATGATTTGTTGATGAATGATGATGATTTTAAAAGAAAATGATATGCTTTGAAAGCATGGAAACCTCCATTTTTAAGGGGAAACTATGGCAAAATTTTTCTAAAAATATAACATTTGGAAAAATTATTTTTAAACAAATAATTACAAGTATATTTAAAACCATGAAATTTTATACAAAGTTTGCCATAATTTTGTTACAAGATTACAAATATTGGAGGTTGGTTTTCGTAAATAAAAGTGACTAAATATGTATTTAGGAAATATATATTTAGATGTCACCATGTGTGTGATTACTTGTATATTATGTGTATTAGTTAAATTATTTTAGGACTTGAAATAATATAACCCATCAAAACACCAAAAAAATTACAATCGAAAATATTACCAAAATTCCAAGAATGTGAATATACAAAGAATACCCAAAATATTGGTGAAACCGAACAAAGGAATATAACTCACAAAAATATTCCGAAAAATTTATTCACAAGTATATTTTTGGTAAATAATATTTTGGACACCAAGAGAACAAAAATATGATTTCTACAATTATTACAATATATATCATATTTTTGACAAAGAGAAAATATATTATTTTTGGGAAAATAAAAATATATATGTATTTTCTTGGAATTATTAGATGATATATTATTTTTGAAAGGAATATATATTTTCTCAAACAAACATGAAATACATTATTTTTGGGAGAAAATGTATTTCCTTAAATAAACTTGAAATATATTATTTTTGAAAGGAAAATGGACTTATATATATTTTCTAAGTTAGACTTGGAAATATATTACTTTTGAGACTTGTATGAAATTACAAATAATTTTTCTAAGTAATATTCCTCAAAAATATATATTTTGGAAATATATATTGATGTATTTTTACTAGAAATATTATTCCGGAAAAATTAATACAAAATTAAGTATAAGAATACTTAACAATTACAAGAAAATACGTATTCTCGTACGTATAAATACACTTCGGAATACGACACCAATACATGGCAAACATATACAAGTGTAAGAATACAAATACAAATACACTCATCCTTGGGAAGGAAATACATGTATAAATACTTGAAAGATATCAAGTTAAATTATATTGTTTTAACAATTATTCCAAAATTTAATAAATATAATTTAAGTTAAAATATTTATTATTTTAACAAATAATTATATAACTTGGAATAATGTTACGGACACAAAGAAACGTAACTCAAAGACACTAAGTAATACTAAGTCAAGGCACGACTCGCTCGTCTAATAGACCGTAGTACGTTGTAGGTAATTGTGCATACTAGTAGCAGCGTGAGTTACGAACATCATCCACTGCCATCTGGAAACCTATTAAGAAGACAACAAGTATAAATAACTAATCTACCAAAAATAAAAATGTACAGAAAGTCACTTTTACCAAAAGCCAAACTACTTTGTTCAAGCTAGCAATATATAAAGAATCTGATAATAAGTTCCATGAATCAAAATTCACTAAGTTAGGGGAGGGGGTGGTCACTAGTGATAGAATTCTATCACTCCCAATATCCAATCAACTCATGCCATGTCATCACCCAATATTCTATCACTAGTGATAGAATTGTAGTGGGGATGGTCATCACTAGTGATGGGATTCCAATGTACAAGTATTAATACACAATGTACAAGTCATACACATTCATTCATCAATATGTTCAACGCGTGATAATATCAACGCGTCAAAACTATCACTCGTGATATGGGTGGAGGCGGCGGTGTTAGTGATACATCAACGAGTAATGGGGAGTCCATAACGGAACGCCCCCTCCCCCTTACAGATAAAGCATAAATGTACCAAAAGTTAACTATTTTGTTCAAACTAGCATTAAATTTAGAATCTGAAAATGATTTTCATGAGTCAAAATTCATAACTATTTGCATATCAGTATAGAATAACCAAACAATATATAGGTAAACATTAAGCAGCAATTATTCTATATTCAGAAGTCAAATATCATCAAGAAGATATACAGAGTATACTCTGACAGTACACAATCATCTCATAATCACTTACAGCAATACAAAACTTTGTTAGCACCAATTTCAAGCAGAAACAAGAACATAGTATAGTCAAAAGTACACAATCATATCAAAATCGCACAAAAACTAGCACATTTGTACACAAAGCGAATCAAACAAGTTACACAAACACTTAATTAGGGTTTTATCGAATTTTTGACGTAATAAATCACAAAAGGAGCACCAATTTCAAGTAGAAACAAGAACAGAGTATAGTCAAAAGTACACAATCATATCAAGAAACCTAGCACATTTGTACACAACACGAATCAAACAAGTTACACAAACACTTAATTAGGGTTTTGTCGAACTTCAAACGTAATAAATCACAAAACGAGCACCAATTTCAAGCACAAACAAGAACAAAGTATAGTCAAAAGTACACAATCATATCAAGAAACCTAGCACATTTGTACACAAAACGAATCAAACAAGTTACACAAACACTTAATTAGGGTTTTATCGAACTTCAGACGTAATAAATCACAAAACGAGCACCAATTTCAAGTGGAAACAAGAACAGAGTGTGATGAAAGTACACAATCATATGAAAATTGCACAATAAACTAGTAGATTTTGAGAGATAATGAAGAAAAATAGGTATACTTACAGCTATACAACAATGGAAGAAGAAATTTCACAAAGTTAGTTAGGACTAGGGATGAGCAAAATGGACCCGGTACCGGTACCTAATTTACCAAACCGGGTACCTTTTCGGTACCGATTCGGTACCGACTTTGACATTTTTGGTACCGGTTCGGTACCGGTATTTACCGGTTTTTACCCTCAAATACCGGTACTGAACCGTACCGGGTATATTAGGTACCAGTACCCACTTTTGAGGATTTTCGGTACCGGTACTTTCGGTTCCGGTACCGGTCGGTACCGAGCTCATCCCTAGTTAGGACATAGAAGTGACAAAATCTATGGGTTGGGTGGGTTGTGTATAGGATCAAAACTTCTAAATTTTAGTTTCGGGCAGACCCATAAACACCTTTTCTTTTCTTGGGATGTATAAATAAGTAACATGCTAAACATGACTACACATCTATATGATTACAATGATAAAACCGAATTAACTCGTTCAACCCGTTTTAAATTTAGCTAATTAATAAAATCTGCTCGTTTGACCGACCAAAAGGATCTCAGAAGTCAAAGTTTAGGACTTTCGAAAGAAGTGAAATAATGTGAAAGTGTATACCTTGCGTAATCTTTGCTTCTTAACTTCTTCTAAAGATACAACAGACTTCGCAAGCCTCGCTAATGTGTCATTGCTAATGCTTTTAGATTGCGCACCTGTGGCATCAATCAAGCTAGGATGGACATCTTTAAGTGAACTATAAAAATCAATCCCAAGTACACCAAAAATATCATGTAATTTGTTCACAAATTCAAGAACTCTATCTAATCTCTGGCTCTGCAAAACAGAATTCAGTATTTATCACCACATATACAAAAGTACCTATATATGTTAGTTGCTCAATAGACGACAGACAAGGTAAAATTATATCTTTTATATAAAATGGGAATAAACGAGTCAAAAGTCACTAAAAGTGTATTCAAACAAACAAAACCTTCTCAGTCATTTCATACAAAATGTTATATCATTATTCAAACAATATACTTAACATTTTCATTACCTTTTGGTGTGGTATATTTATGAAATACATTCTAATGGTGACAAATGCTAATGTGAAGGTCGCATAGTCACAAATACATATAAATTTCTGCTCATCTAAAGTTTGTTAGTGATAAGCTTACACAAAGCTTTAAAGTTGATGAATCTGATCTATCCTTGAAGAAGTTGAAAAAATTTCATGATCATCTTCAACAACTTCAAAAAGAAAAGGTAATGAAAATGTTAAGTATATTGTTTGAATAATGATATAACATTTTGTATGAAATGACTGAGAAGGTTTTATTTGTTTGAATACACGTTTAGTGACTTTTGACTCGTCTATTCCCATTTTATATAAAATATATAATTTTACCTTATCTGCCGTCTATTGAGCAAATAATATATACAAGTACTTTTGTATATGTGGTGATAAATACTGAACTCTGTTTTGCAGAGCCAGAGATTGGACAAAGTTCTTGAATTTGTGAACAAATTACATGATATTTGTGGTGTACTTTGGATTGATTTCTATAGTACACTTAAAGATGTCAATCCTAGCTTGATTGATGCCATAGATGCGCAATCTAAAAGCATTAGCAATGACACATTAGCGAGTCTTGCAAAGTCTGTTGTATCTTTAGAAGAAGTTAAGAAGCAAAGATTACGCAAGGTATACACTTTCACATTACTTCACTTCTTTCGAAAGTCCTAAACTTTGACTTCTGAGATCCTTTTGGTCGGTCAAACGAGCATATTTTATTAATTAGCTAAAATAAAAACGGGTTGAACGGGTTAATTCGGTTTTATCATTGTAATCATATAGTTGTGTAGTCATGTTTAGCATGTTACTTATTTATAAATCCCAAGAAAAGAAAAGGTGTTTACGGGTCTATCCAAAACTAAAATTTAGAAGTTTTGATCCTATACACAACCCACCCAACCCATAGATTTTGCCACTACTATGCCCTAACTAACTTTATGAAATTTCTTCTTCCATTGTTTGTGGCCTAAACATTCTATCTGTAAAAAACTTAACATGTGAAGTCTGACAAGTTTCTTGCCATCTTCAGCATCAAGATCTTGCATCTAGAGGTGTTCAAAACTATCAGTATCCGAAAATCCGATCTGAAATATCTGATATCCGAAATATCCGAAAAATCGAATATCCGAAATTTCGGATTCGGATATCCGAATTTTTTGGATTCGGATTCGGATAGTGTTTTTCAGAATTTTCGGATATCCGAAATATCCGAAAATTTAATTTTCATTTTTTTCGGATATCCGAATATCCGAAATATTCGAAGAATATCCCAAATATCCGAAATATTCGAAGAATATCCCAAATATCCGAAAAATATCCGAAATATCAGAAAACTTATATTCAGATATCCGAAACTATCTAAAATATCCGTTTCCAAATATGAAAAAAAATAATAAAAAAAATTAAGTAAAAAGTTGGATTTTCAGATATCCGATTCACTATCTGATCCGTTTCCGAATATTTCTCTTGTATTCTGTAGTATTTATTTTTGTTTATTTCGGTATTATGCTTGGGTATCCTTTTTGAGTTTGTACAGGTGAATTTTACAAAACATGGATGGAGCTTCTCAGATGCCGGTCATGATTCAGTCAAAACTGTCCATACTCAATCTCCATTTGGACGGGGATGATCTGAACATCATTTATAGAGAGCAACCAGAGTGTTTGCTGAATGCGCGAAAGAAATGTTATACGGTCGCATTGGAATATTCACGAGGATCCTGCTTCTTTAACTAAGGGAGTCTGTTCCAATCTTTTGTACATATATTTTTTCTTTTATCTTCGAGTCGTAGTTTCCTTCCACATTGAGTACAATGCAGGAATTAAGTGTGGGGAGGGGAGACTAGTGTCTAGTGTGTCTTAGTCGTGTCAGTCGTGTCGAAAAAACTAAAAAAAATTGAAAAAAATCAAAAATCCAAAAAAACTAAAAAAATAGAAAATGTTTCGAGAAAGTTTTTGCAATAAATGGAAAATGATAGATATAATTGGATTTTTGGTATTTAATTATTATATATAAGAGATAATGAACGGACCGTCACGCGTCTAACTTAGGATATGTGGGTAGGCCCAGCGAGTTGAAAGGTTTCTTAGGATCGTTATAATATACCTTAAATTAGGAATCTTGTGGGTTCTCGCCTTAGAAGCTGTGATAAAACTGAAACTGTGGAAAGTATAAGAGGTACGTCATAAGTAAAAAGCTTATAAGTTTTTTCGATTAAATTGGCACACCCGTTTCTTTTTGTGAAAACAAATCCGAAACAGTGTGGCGCCAAAAAAAAAAAACATTTCATCCATTCACTTGAGCACATGTGAAAAAAAAAAAAGAAAAACAAAGCCTATGGTATTGCCGCGGGGATAGCGACTCATGCGGTACATACCCTCTAGGTGGAGTTATAAAAAATATGAAGTTTATGGCATTAACCATGGGGATGGTGACTCTTGTGGCGTATGTCCGCTAAACTGATTATAAGCAAAAGCATGTAAAGCTCGCAATATCATCCATCTATCCATCATAAATTTAATCGGAATAGCATAAGAGTTTTTTATATAAGACGGTAGATTAAAATCTTTTAATCTTATAAGCTTGAAACGGGATTAGGTGGCGTTGTAGTCTTTTAAGTGTGAGATCCTAGATAACTATAAATTACTTGAACTTATATCAATCGTGAATAAGGGCTCAGAAGCTGGCGGTTGGGTTTAAGTGGATTTTATACCTGCAATCCTAGTTAACGTGTGTTTTGATTGGTTTATAAGATAACTAAATAAATTGAAAGCCGATTTTCTGATTATGATTCCATTGCATATAATTTTTTCGGGACGAAAAAAGATAAGTGTGGGCATTTGATCGTTGAATTTTAGGTACACTTTATTTTATATTAATTATTTAGTAAAATGCGAGGACTTTTGGATAAAATATATTGCTTTGAGGTGTTTATACATGTTTTTAGTTTAAGAAGGTTATTAGCTTAAATTGAGATGAAAGTGTTTAAATATGAGAATTCATTAAATTGAATGTTACAATAAATAATCATTTTAATTGTTGTTAATCCAACTACAAAATTGTGCAGGTAATTTTAGAGAATGATGGTGATTGCATTTAAAGTGTCAATTGGATTTATGTGGGCAAAATGAATAAATGGATGGTGAGCTTGAGCCGTTAATTAGAAGATACAATACTCGCCCACTAAAGCACTTAAAAGAAATATGGGTTGATCTCTTGGGCCATGACTGACGCGTGAAAGAACAAAAAGGTATAAGGGGTCGCAACTTTGAGAAAAGGGGAGGCAGACGGCTGAAGGCAAGGCAGGAGGGACGCACGGAAGGCAGCCGCCTTTTGGCGGCTGTGCACAGTTCAAGGCATGAGCAACTAGGTGAATTTCTCTAAGCGTACGGTTCGTAGGGTTTGACACTTTTCTTAGTTTTATTCGTTATTGGATTTGTTTTTGACATTGACAACGTCGTATGAAAAAATTTATGAGTTGGTTTATTTATACTATTTGCATGTGTTTGAGTTCTTGCTTTACAACTTGCAAGGTTGATGACTAGACCTTCTAGCTTGTTGGGTGACATAGAGTAGGTTGACTCACATTAGTAAATAAGGTAATTAAATTGTAAAAGATCTGATGAGAAAGACCTGTTTTTGATTACCACTTAAATTAACTGACTTTTCAGCACCATGTCTATGTGGTGTCCAATTAATGATTAAACCGAGTTTGGTGTGAACCTAGAATCTGAAACTTGGAGGACTTTACCTTTATCTTATGTGACTTTCCCCGGATGATTGATTTCTAGATTTTCACATTAAACTTTGTTATTTTGATTCTTATTAACTAGTAAATCTTGACCACTTGTGTTGATTTTGTGAAATGTTTATTATATTTGAATTCTTTGTCGTTTATCAAGCGTATTGGTAACATTCTTGCGTTGTTAGCGGGTTAGTAAATTGGTGGGTAATTGGTATAATTAAACGGGTTATTAGGTTGTATGGTGAATCTTAAAAACTATCCCTAATAATTAATCAAAGTCATTAATTCCAAGGCCATGTCTATGTGGTGTTATGAATCTGTTAACGAGTTTTTTTGTGTTAAACTTGCAATCGGGATTCTGGGTGGGAGTTGCTTTTCTTTAATATATAATAATTCTCTAGTTAAACACTAACCACAAATTCCCCGTGGATACGATACCCTACATACGCTATCTACGTAGCTTAATTAGGTTTTTGATTGACTCTGACGACATTCATCAAAATGGCGCCGTTGCCGAGGAATTAGTGTGCTTAGTGTTTTTCAAGTTTTCTAAAAAATTAAAAAAAATACAAAAATACAAAAAAATACAAAACAAAACCCAAAAATATTTCTCTTGTATTCTGTATTATTTATTTTTGTTTAGTTCGGTATTATGCTTGGGTATCCTCTTTGAGTTTGTACAGGTGAATTTTACAAAACATGGATGGAGCTTCTCAGATGCCGGTCATGATTCAATCAAAACTGTCCATACTCAATCTCCATTTGGACGGGGATGATCTGAACATCATTTATAGAGAGCAACCCGAGTTGTTGCTGAACGCGACCGCGAAAGAAATGCTATACGGTCGCATTGCAATATTCACGAGGATCCTGCCTCTTTAACCAGGGGAATCTGTTCCAATCTTTTGTACATATATTTTTTCTTTTATCTTTGAGTCGTAGTTTCCTTCCACATTGAGGACAATGCAGGAATTAAGTATGGGGAGGGGAGACTAGTGTCTAGTGTGTCTTGGTCGTGTCAGACGTGTCGTAAAAATTAAAAAAAATTGAAAAAAATCAAAAATCCAAAAAAAAATTAAAAAATAGAAAATGTTTCGAGAAAGTTTTTGCAATAAATGGAAAATGATAGATATAATTGGATTGTTGGCATTTAATTATTATATATAAGAGATAATGAACGGACCGTCACGCGTCTAACTTAGGATATGTGGGTAGGCCCAGCCAGTTGAAAGGTTTCTTAGGATCGTTATGATATACCTTAAATTAGGAATCTTGTGGGTTCTCGCCTTAGAAGTTGTGATAAAACTGAAAATGTGGAAAGTATAAGAGGTACGTCATAAGTAAAAAGCTTATAAGTTTTTCCGATTAAATTGGCACACTCGTTTCTTTTTGTGAAAACAAATCCGAAACAGTGTGGCGGCCAAAAAAAACATTTCATCCATTTAGTTGAGCACATGTAAAAAAAAGAGAAAAACAAAGCCTATGGTATTGCCGCGGGGATAGCGACTCATGCGGTACATACCCTCTAGGCGGAGTTACAAAAAAATGTGAAGTTTATTGCATTAACCATTGGGATGGTGACTCTTGTGGCGTATGTCCGCAAAACTGATCATAAGCAAAAGCATGTAAAGCTCGCAATATCATCCATCTATCCATCATAAATTTAATCGGAATAGCATAAGAGTTTTTTTATATAAGACGGTAGATTAAAATCTTTTAATCTTATAAGCTTGAAACGGGATTAGGTGGCGTTGTAGTCTTTTAAGTGTGAGATCCATAGATAACTATAAATTACTTGAACTTAAATGAATCGTGAATAAGGGCTCGGAAGCTGGCGGTTGGGTTTAAGTGGATTTTATACCTGCAATCTTAGTTAACGTGTGTTTTGATTTGTTTATAAGATAACTAAATAAATTGAAAGCCGATTTTCTGATTGTGAATCCATTGCATATAATTTTTTCGGGACGAAAAAAGATAAGTGTGGGGATTTGATCGTTGCATTTTAGGTACACTTTATTTGATATTAATTATTTAGTAAAATGCGATGATTTTTGGATAAAATATATTTTTTTTGAACAGCCAACAAAAATATTATTAAAACTTAGCCAGCGGCTAACATCAAAGATTTACATACACCAAATCCCCAATACTACAACCAAATAAACCAAACAGCCCTAATGGAATACAGAATCAAAACACATCAAAGCTTTTCCAATGCTCCCATGTCATAACCTGTTCCTTCGATCGGTGCTTCACCCAAACAAAAGTTTTCGCCTTAATCTCCTCTATGACCGCCGCGACAGTCTTTACTTTCCCCTCGAACATAAGTTCATTTCTAGAGATCCAAATGCTCCATAAAGTTACTAAACACACCGCATGAAAAGCTTTCTTCTTCTTGATCGAGCCATCAAAAAACTTGTGTGCATCAAGGATGTCTCGAATACTAAAAGCGATCATCGGATCCGTCTTACACCACTGACACGCCACTTGCCATATAGTTTGAGCAAAACCACATGAAACTAACAAGTGGTCCGATGTTTCGGCATAATCTCGACATAAAATACACTCCAAATTTTGAACCGGAATGCCTCTCCTATGTAGTGCCATTCTAGTCGGCAACCTTTCCGTGTAAGCTCTCCAGGCAACCACACCGACTTTTTTGGGAACCCAATTGTTCCACTTAACCACGTATTCCGGTCGAACCCGATTAAACGTAGCCAATGATTTCCGAATACTACATACGCTGAACTGGCCAGAAGGATCTAGACTCCAGGACCAAGAGTTGGGGCCGGTAGAGACCGAGCATGACTGAACAATGTTTAGCAGCAGCGAGAACTCGCTGACTTCATCCGAACTCAACAGATTCCGTTTCCAAGACCAAACCCAAGTGGCACCCGTTGGATCAGGTCGAAATTTGTCGGCTACTAAAGACAATTTATACTTTTCTAACAAAAATAGAGAAGGAAAAAGAACCTGAAAAGGTTGCGGCGTAGCCCAGACATCCAACCAAAAAACAATCTCCTCCCCACCTCTAAGAGACCCTATTATAGAATTATTAATATCGATCCCCAAAGGCGACAATCTAGAAGAAATAGCGGAAATTTGTTTCCAAGGCCCTGTAATAGAAAGTTTGGCAGGAATCGGATTCCATGAACGAGACTTAAAATGAATGGCCCAGATCACTTTCCTCCATAAACCATCTTTCTTTGTCTTGAAACGCCACCACCACTTTGCTAGCATAGCCAAATTAGTGTCTCTTAGCGACCCGAACCCAAACCGCCATATTCTATCGAAGCGACCACGTTTTCCCACGCCGTCCATGCCATTTTTGATACCTCCTCAGTTCCACCCCAGAAAAAAACTCTACGGAGACTTTCAAGCTGATTCAGAACCTGAGACGGAGCCTGATATAATGAGAAAAAATAAGTCGGTAGTGAGGACAAAACCGATTTTATTAACGTAATTCTCCCTCCATACGATAACGTCTTCGCCTTCCAAATGGATAGCCTACCTTTAAAAAGATCTACTATAGGCTTCCAATTCCGCACAAGATTCATGTTTGCACCCACATACAAACCCAGGTACTTGAATGGATATGAACCAACTTTACAGTTTAGGAGATTTGCCATTCTAGCCACTTCATGGTCCTCCACTCCTGTCACACCCCGATTTCCACACGTTTCACCAGTGGGTCCGGTGGGGGATTACTGTGACGTAGTTGGCAACAATACAGTCAAACAACACAATATTTAAATGCACAGCGGAAGCAAAAGATAAATATATTTCAACTGAATATAATTGTAATATCGTGTATCACAAGTAGCTGAAATAACCCACAGGGGATCAAAATAAAATAGGAAATAATGTTCAACAGTTTGACGTCCAAGCTTGCGAGACTTAATGCAGACGCTAGGAGAAAGCCAGCCTAGTTCGTTTAGTACCTGCAGTTAACCTTTTGGGAAAATACGTCAGTTTACACTGGTAAATACATTCAACCGACACTTTTGTAAAAGGTTTAATAAAATTGATTTGAATGCACGTGGCACAAACTTTTATAACTTGGGATAATTATTTTAATATAATACTTGTAAACGAATTACATGTTTCTTTGCGTTCAGTAGCCCGTTCCGTAGACCGGGTTAAAGACTAATAGACACACCACAGGTATAATGCCCACAAGGTTAATCCTAAAGTGAGATACCATTTTTCATATGCAGCTGTCAGGTGTACGCCTACACCCCGTGCTTAGGTCGTGGCCATCTCGTAAGATGATGCCAGGGATATCCGGGACATGGTCATTAACCCCCCAAAGGCTTTAAGCAAACAAATCAAATTTTTAACGGGTCATCTTGACAATACTTAACCACTAACCGATTAAGGTCAGATGCCCGACCAAGCGGTATTCTATATACCGTACCCCAAGCCCGTATAGGGAAATAAGTTAAAAGTATTTACCTTTGCAAGTATAATTCACAAACAGCTAATGCAAGTAGCTTTTACCGGGTCTCCTATTCTGGAACGAAGATTTATAATAACCTATTAGAATCCTAACGGGTCTTTGATTAAGCTTAAACTTAGACCGGTTAGTTTTAACGAAAGATACGGTTCGAACGCACGATTAAGCGAAGACCGGAATAAAAATGTGATTTAGACCCAACAAGTTTGAAGACTTGTTTAATATGGGTAATCCAATCACATTCTGGATTTTGAGATAAAAACGACAAGGTTTGACCCGTTTCGGCTAATTTATGCAAACTAGTTACATAAACCGAACCGAACGCGTAAATGGCGTAACGGGTAACCGTAAGAGTCCTACACAGGTTTCCTAAGTTAATAAGCTCTAAAGAGGTTGTGATATCAGTAGGATACCTTCCATTATGCCCATAACGAGTTTAATCCCAATATACGCCCCGAAGGGGTATTTTGGTCGTTTTAAAGATTATAAAAGAGATTTCCGGGTTATACAAGAAATCTGAGTTTTCTGACCAGGTTATAAAGTTCAAAATACTTTATTTACTACATGAAATCAGTAGCAATTGGATTCGGGTCAAAATACCATGTAGAACTTACTTTAGGTCCGAAAAGGGTATATTCGGTATTTACCGAATCAACGCCATAACCGCAGGTTATGAGCAGCTTAAAAATAATTAAAAATCTTTAAAAATCCCAAAATATTATTTTACATCAGTGTGTAAAAGGTTTGGTGTCGAAAATCGGGTTTAGATAGGCTTTATGCTAATTGCGCTGTTTTAATTATTAAAGTTTCCTTAATTGCGCTTTTTAGCATAACTCCTATTCTGGACCTCGGATTGACATGAAATTTTAGGGACATGTTTAGAAATCAGTAACTAAGGTTACTGTCCTTTCACATATCAAAAATTCCCGTTTTAAGGTCAAAAGGGCATTATGGTCAACTTTAAGCATATAACGGAAAATGTGCAAACGACTTGGACAAACAACGAACCAACCACAGAGGATTATACCATCATGTAACCTGGTCCTAAGAGAGTCCTAAGGCATATCTAAATCATACCAAATCGGGTCAGAATTGAAGTCAAAGCAAAAGTCAAAGTTTTGCGACTTTCGGTTCCGAACCGGGTCAAAACAGTAAATGGTCGGATCAAACAAGCTTAGACCAGTTATAATACTTATTATCAAGTTATATGAGTGATAAAACAGGTTACATTCCATCTAAATTGTTAATTATGCGTTAAATCGAAAATTAGCATTCTGTTGACTTTTTATAAGCAACTTTGACCCGACATTTGGACTAGTTAGAGTGGGAATCAGAGGGTGCCCTTTTAAGGTTTTAATGCCCACATAATAACCAACATATAACTACCTTTGATTCGAGTAATCACTGGACCATTTGTGATTAATCACTAAGTCAATTGTTAATTACGACGGATTGACTTTTAAGCTAAAACAAAGCAAAAACTCAACTAAGAAGGGTTAAGCACACTTACTGAAGTCTATTGAACGACCAGAGATGCTTAGAGAGTGCTCTTGTGCTCCAGAGATGATCCAGGAATGAAGAAATGAGGTGTGAACAATTGTTGCACAAAGAGGTCCTGCAACTCTTACGCGGCCCGTATGAATCTCCTTGTCAGAGCCTATATCTCTTACTGTCCACGCGGCCCGCGTAAGCTTGTGATAACTCTTACGCGGCCCGCCTAAGACCTGCTGTAAGATTTTTCAAATCTTTTTACATTATTGCAGCTGACTCTTGGCGTCTCGAAGGGGTAACTTTGCACTTTGGGCCCTTTTTATTTACGTATAAGGGCCTCGTGACTTTTACCCAACTTATTAATCCTCGGTTAGTTTATTACTACCCGAAAAGTCATAACTTTCAACGTTGACGCTTTTAACCCCTCACATACGAATTTGATCATAACTTTCTCATTTTATAACGGAACTTGATGAAATTTATATCGTGCATTCTAGTGAGCATATTTTACCGCTACAAAGCCTCGGGTTTGTTAAAGGGTCACTCAGAGGTATAACTTAAACATGTTGACACATTTAACCCCTGTAGCTTGTAATCTCTCACTTTCTTCCACATTTCGTTCCGTATGATCCATGATTCATTCGTTTGAAGGTACGAGCATCATGTAGGGTTACTATAAGTATACTTATCCCTTGTTGACATTTTGAACCCTTGAATTCACATACTTTCTATGTTTGTCAACTTTAGTCCCTCTGAAGTATTTATTACCACGTGTGAACTTATGACACGTGTCATTACTTTATAGGACCCAAAATTTCGAGGTGTTACAACTCCTATGCCATACAAACTACACTTGGACAGATTAACTTTAAGACCAGAAGACATGTGGAAACACCTCAGAATCCGGTGTAAATTAAGTATATTAGAATCGGACCATTCCCCCAAGAAAATCGCGTCGTCAGCATACAGTAAATGAGAAAGCATAAACCCATTACTAATGCTAATACCACGAAATAATCCAATATTATATTGCTTTGAGGTGTTTATACATTTTTTAGTTTAAGGAGGTTAGTAGCTTAAATAGAGATGAAAGTGTTTAAATATGAGAATTCACTAAATTGAATGTTACAATAAATAATCATCTTAATTGTTGTTAATCCAACTACAAAGTTTTACGAGATAAAAACTGAATGAATTAATTGTGCAGGTAATTCTAGAGAATGATGGTGATTGCATTTAAAGTGTCAATTGGAATTATGTGGGCAAAATGAATAAATGTATGGTGAGCTTGAGCCGTTAATTAGAAGATACAATGCTAGCCCACTAAAGCACTTAAAAGAAATATGGGTTGATCTCTTAGGCCATGATTGACGCGTGAAAGAACAAAAAGGTATAAGGGGTCGCAACTTTGAGAAAAAGGGGAGGCAGACGGCTGAAGGCAAGGCAGGAGGGACGCACGGAAGGCAGCCCGCCTTTTGGCGGCTGTGCACAGTTCAAGGCATGAGCAACTAGGTGAATTTCTCTAAGCGTACGGTTCGTAGGGTTTGACACTTTTCTTAGTTTTATTCATTATTGGATTTGTTTTTGACATTGACAACGTCGTATGAAAATTTGATGAGTTGGTTTATTCATACTATTTGCATGTGTTTGAGTTCTTGCTTTACAACTTGCAAGGTTGATGACAAGACCTTGTAGCTTGTTGGGTGACATAGAGTAGGTTGACTCACATTAGTAAATAGGGGAATTAAATTGTAAAAGATCTAAAGACAAAGACCTGTTTTTGATTACCACTTAAATTAACTGACTTTTCAGCACCATGTCTATGTGGTGTCCAATTAATGATTAAACTTTCATTAAGGCCAGTCTGGGATAGAAACTTTCACACCTGTTCGATCGAAATCTCTGATCAAATGCTCTCTTTTTATGTCGTTATAAGTCCCGAGCCCCTAAACTGTGAATCTCTGCTACATAAAAGTGTACGAAACCCTGATCACTGGTACGATGCCATGTCTGATCGATCTGAAACCCATCAACGGATGTCAAAGTGTTGCCTGAATAAGGCTATACTTTGTTAACTACGTTGAGGTTTTGATCTGGTGATTATCGTTAAAGTTTGAATTGGGTTAATACACTAATACGTGTTGCATTGTGTTTATTAGGAACCCAAGCTTCAAACATAATAAAGATTTTAAAACTCATTAAAACAAAATAATCAATAATAAACACCAATAACAAACCCAAAACACCAAAAATCAAACATAACACACCAAAAAATAAACTTCAAAAATTCTGGGGCTTTAATATGCAATTACGCATCGTATAGGCCTATACGATGCGTATTATGCCAGCCGCCAGACAACCCTTGCACCTGCCAGTCTGCCATGTCTTTTACTTTATTCAATACAGATCGTATTGGCCTATACGATCCGTATTGAATTGGCAAAGTGTGCCAATAGAAAACCCCATTTCTAAACACTAGTAATTAAATGTAAAATGCTTGTTTGTATCATTCATATTTACAAAATATATGGTTTATGATATGATTTAAGGTCTGCCAACAGCCAAACACCGAACCGACTGGGAAAGAGACCGCTGATCTGTGGCCAAGAATTGCTAGTCATGAATCATTCCTCTCAACCATTTGGACACTTTGTTTATTGTTTTAGTCATCTTTTACATGGATTTTTTAGCCAACATATATGTATCAACTTGACAAGTTTTACTTACAAGGAAATGACTATATTTAAAAAAAAGGTCTTTGTTGCATTTATATGCTATTTGGTGAGCTGGGGGAACATTACATTATTTGGTTAAATGTTTAATGGAGTGCACGATTTTTGAAAACAGATAATTATATTATGAATGCTAGACTATTGATAGTTGACAATGTCATAATAACGTGCCTCCAGCTTCTCACAATTGAACATTCTTTATATCCACTTCTTGCGAATGCATCCAATCAATCTGTAATTAATAATATCTTTTTTTTTTTTAACGGCCAACAAACTCAATCTCAAACACTCTCGGGGCACCTACTGGACAAATGGAGTACTCCGAGAGTAACCCAAATCCACCACCAATTCCGGGGAAAACCCGGTAACCCACTCGCCCGTAGGCACGACGGTGAAATTACTGGTAAAACCCGTTTGGCTTAAGGATCCAACCCAGGTTTCCCTGGGTCTCCTATCACTGCCCACCAGTGCCTCACTCTGCACCAAGTGAGAGTCGAACCTGCATCTCTCAAGAGAAATGCAAGTCCTCCACCACTTGATCTAGACATCATTGGCAAATGGCAATAATATCTTATAGAGTAAATTACAAGTTTTGTCCTTTATGTTTGTACCAAATTGCAGGCGGTGTCCTTTACCTTTAAATTTGACGAGTTTTGTCCTTAACGTTTCAAAATCCTGCACGTTATGTCCTTTATGCTAAACCCAGTTAGTTTTTTTGGTTAAGTATGGTCATGTGCCTTGCACATGAGGGCATTCTTGTCATTTTACCTCTCTATGGGCTATTTTGTAAATAACTCTTATTCAGGGGCTATTTTGTATAAAACTAAAAAATAAAAACTAATCATCTCTCTCACACTCCCGGCCACAACCTCACTCACTGCACAACCCAACCCCACCCCATCTTGTTCGTTTCCGGCAAACACATTTTTCCGGCTACCATTTTAGGTGACATTGTTCGTTTCCAATAATTCATTTCACCATGTATCCGTCCACAGGTAAACACACAACTTCATCTGAAACATCGTCGTTAGATTCCTCTTATTCTCTGTTCTTATCATCGGCGTTCAACACATTATTACAATCCGCGTTGAATCATTTGTTTCCAATGATGAATAATGATTTTTCTCAAATATTTGGGGATAACTAGCTGGTTCAAGAGATAATATCCTACACTAAGCAAGGCATTTGACATGTACACGGTTGAAGCAGGTGGACATTTTCATGATCAATATAAGTTCAAAAAGGTGTTACTTTGCTATTATAATCTGCGTGGGTCAAAAGCAAGATTTTGGTGTATGAAATCAACCAAACATCTTGTGACAAAAATGTGAGCAAGTTTCGGTTAACAAAATTCAAAGGTTTGATTTTTCACTTTCAAACCCATTTTTGTGTTAGAACATCAAGATTCTTCACCTTCAAATCATTCTCGAAATTATGGTTGCCGGAAAAATATGGTCATCGGAATGGGATGCTCGCCGGAGGACGAGATGGCACCGGAAACGAAGACGATGGGGTGGGTGAGGTGAATGGCGGTGTTGGATGGTTGGGTGAACGACCGTGTTGGATGGTGGTTACGGCAGTGTCTGATGGTGGTTATGGTGGTGGGTGAAGGATTGTGAACAAGTGTGGTGAAGGATGATGAACGAAGGTGTTGGATACGTTTATGGCAGTGGTGGATGGATGGTGAATAGATGGATGGTGAATAGATGTGGGTCTGATTTAAACAGGGTGAATTTGAGAGAGAGTTTAGAGAGAGAAGAGAGAGAGTTTAGAGAGAGAGAGAGAGAGTGGGTGTATGTGTGCAGCTTCTTTTATTTAAAAATGTTTTTATTTTTTACACAATAGTCCCTTCATATAAGTTTTTTTACATAATAATCCTTAGAAGGTGAAATGACAAAGATGTCCCCATGTGCAAGTCACATGGCAATATTTAACAAAAAAATCTGACTGAGTTAGAGCTAAAGGACATAACGTGCAGGATTTTGAAACGTTAAGGACAAAACTCGTCAAATTTTAAGGTAAAGGACACCGCCTGCAATTTGGTACAAACATAAAGGACAAAACTTGTAATTTACTCTATCTTATATTTCATATTCAGTACAAGATATGAGATTAATTACCTTTTTTTTTACTGCTAGATTTTGGCCTTTGATCACTCAGGTCACGAGTAGGAATCCTGCGGTTGGCATTTTATTGCCAGTTTGAACCAGTACGACAGTTCGCTTCCCGTAAGATTCGACTCTGAGACCTTCCGAGCAGGAACCTCACATAAGTGAGTAAACCTTCCCACCTTCCCACCTCCCCCAAACCAATTGGTCTGTGAATCATTGGCTATGAGATTAATTACCTAATCATCACCACCCATGTGACCCACACTTAATGATTAAATATATCATAGTTTCTGCCTATTTAAACCAAACTCATTCAATTCTAAATGTCATTAGAGAAATCTCCAACACTGAAAAATGGCTAAAATCTTTTTGTTAGCCACAATGTTTCTTGCTAGCAGTGTGTTAACAATAACTGCTACAGATTGGAACATTATGAATCAAAGAACCAGAACCAAGTCTGGTCTCCAGATCACCTTAAAGAACTACTGTGAGAGTTGGAGAATAAATGTTGAGTTGAGCAACATTCGTGATTTCACCGTAGTTCCATCAGAATGTACGAGTTACATCGGAAAGTACATGACTGGGACCCAATTCAAGGTTGATTCAGAAGCCACCATAGACGAATGCACATTATATCTCAACACCCTTTGTGATCTAAAGAAAGATGGCAAAGACGCTTGGATCTTTGACATCGATGACACGCTATTATCAACCGTGCCTTACTACAAGAAGCATGATTATGGGTAAGTACTAAATGTTGGTTCAGTTCTGTTTATACATAAAGGAAAACATTGAAACATACCTGTTATAGCAGACAGTGCGTTGGAGAATCCAGTAATGGAGTTCGACATGCTTGTCATCGTGATCTGGTTCCTCCTTAGGGTGCTGACTAATGATGGGGACTTAGAAAACCGAAAAGGGTATCGGCTAGGAGAGGAGGTCGAATTATGATGTTATGGCTAATGGGGTGTGTGTAATTGTGTAACTGAGTAACCCCTTAACCTCCACATAATTCTCCTTATATAAGCACCCAGGAGGAAACCTAATTAGTTAATAAGGGTAATATGGTCCATCAACAATTACCAACTAATTAAATAATAGGTTCTAATATAGTTTGATCTCTATAATGTAAATGATTATGATGGCTATAGATTAAATATTATTACATAATATATTTAATCTTACACTAAATCCATTCATCTCATCATTATTATCTTAGAAAATTACTAACAATCATGAAGGTTTCATCATTTAGTGGGGAGACGTTGAATGTGACTGGTCTTGAAGAATGGATGGGCAAAGGGAAGGCGACAGCGATGGATTATAGTCTAAACTTGTACAATGATATTAAGAAAAGAGGAATGCAAATCATTTTGATTTCTTCTAGAAGAGAACATCTTAGATCAGCTACTATTGACAATCTTGTTGATGCTGGTTTCTATGGTTGGAAGAGTCTTTATCTAAGGTATGCAACATCTTTTACACACACTTGCATGATGATTTGATATGATTTGATTACCTATGAAATATGTGTTTGGTTTTAGGAGTGAGGAAAACGAATGTAAAACGGTTCAGGAATACAAGGCTGGTGTAAGGAAAGAGTTGATCAACAACGGTTACCGCATTTGGGGAATATTGGGAGACCAATGGAGTAGTATCAGAGGACAACCAACTGCTAGAAGAACATTTAAGCTCCCAAATTCTCTTTACTATGTTGCTTGAACATCTCCCTTCATTTTTCTGCATATGCCTTCCAAAGCTGGTGGCTTTTTTTTTATTTGTTTCCAAATATGTATTGTGTACTTATTGTTATGTGATCTTATGTTTGGATGAATTTTATAATACGAGAAAATGGACATTTGATATTTTTGATAAACATGGAGAAGAATAATTGTTTAGAATGTAAAAGGAATGTGGGAATTTTTTTCTTTTTTAAAAAGAGTTGGTTTAAATAGGTTTAAAAAATTGTTTTTTTTTTTTTTTTTATTTTTAAATTAGGGTTGTGTGTGGGGTTTCCATATGGTTATCAGGTACGGTGTCGGTGTCGGTATAATCCGTACTCCTTTTATGGTTTTCGCTCAATGTAAAGCACGTGTTGGTATCCTTCTGGGTATACCACGACTTTATTATTTGGTTTATATCTCTTGGTTACACATGAGCGTTATATGTATAATTAAATGAGCATAGACTTTTCTTGCTTCATCAAAGGAATGAAACTTATTAGTTAGGCCACAATTTAGACTATGAGTACCAACTATGACATTTTTGTATTTGTAATTATACAACCCACCCTTGAAACCATGTGGCTTGAAACAGTCAGTATATTGTATATACCTTTCTTTTTTTATGTGTGTATATAAATAAAACCTTATGACCCTTTGTAGTAATTTTGCAGACATAGCCAATGTTCAATTCAAAGCTATAATATCATATATCTTTCAGCTGATGTTTACAAGTAAATTCTGACATCTCCCTTTGCTTTGTACTTGTGGACTAGCTATATCCTATTGGTTTATGCTATAGCAACAATTCTATATGAATCTAGAGATAATTAAGTTGAGAGAAAATAATCTTAATACAAGAACTAGACTCAATGAACATGTGTATCGTATCGTATTAAGCTAAGAATCCTAGTCGCTCTCCATTCTTTTTCGCCAGCCGAATGAGCCCCTGCTTTTGCTTCGTATCCGCCCCTATGGTTTTACAAAACTCATTGATTACCTGAAAAAAAAAATCGAACAAAAGTTTCAATATTATGATATATCATGTGTTGTTTTTATTTTTTGTTAACAAGTGTGTACCTGTGAATGTAAAGCAATTGCTTTTCCTCTAATCTGGTTGAAACGTTTTTTGCCAACAATGTTACGCGTGACAACAACTAATGGAGCGAAAACGCCTTTGCCTTCATTCACATTTCCCATCATTGGTCCATGTCTTAACGGTTTAACCTGTCTAGGTGCAACCGCAATCTTAGCTAGCATGGTGTGATAATCTTCACCGGCTACGGTGGCTCCCCAGGTTCCATGGAAGGACGAAGAAAATGCGGTTGTGGTTGCAGTGATTGCCATTGAAGAGTCTTGATTCAACTAGGAAATGTGTGCTGAATATTATTTTGGTTTAGGTGTATATAGTGGAAACTTGTGGTTTTGGAACTGTTATGAGCCACATGAACTCTGGTGGCTTATAATTTATGCCGATTTTTATCTACGCGTTTAGTTTACTACTTTTCAAGTTCAATGATATATTCTCTTCCCTCTTGGTGGTCCCACTTCTATTTTGTTTGACGAAAATATGTATAGTTTCTCCACATGTTTTATTTTGTCGTGGTGATACTAATATTTGATACTTGGTTCATATTCGTTTGTATGTTTTAATAATAAAAACCTCGTATTATGGATGGGAAAAGTTAATTCAGATGTGAGAAATTCAATGAGAGAATGGTCATCTATCTACTTTAACGTACCTAAAATGTGTGTAATAAAAATGATATTGAGCGCTCATAACACAAAACCACATTGTATCAACTTTGGATTATTTTGGTGATAGAAAAAAAAACAAAAAAAAAAAGAGAAAACTTTACTTAGTTTATTAGGGCCAATAGATGTGTTGCATTATATGACCACACTAATTATTTATTATTTATTTGTTATATACAACAAAAGAGTATCATCTACCTTACAAATCAAACCAAACTAGATTCTTGTAACATACATACAAGAGAAGATATGACACCAAAATCAAACTAGATTCTTGTAACATACATACAAGAGAATATATGACACCAACCAACCAAACTCTTTATGCGTTTTAAAGTTCGCAATGCAAGGTTATTATATATAGGGAGAGGATCTTGTACAAAGTATTGTAATCGTATAAAGTGTAAAAGACAATAGAGGCAATTGATCTAAGAATTTAGTGGTTGAAATTTAGGTGATCCCCAAATAAGCATTAGAAAACAAATGGAGAATGGACAAAAAAGGAAAAATTACTATTGTTGACTTTTAAACCCACTTCCGCACAATTCTTAAACACAGAACTTTTTCATATGTAAATTTTTATAAAATTACATCATAAAAACGAGCATTTTATTCTCTTTAATTTGAGTAGACTATTGCTATAGTTTTTCTATTTTTTTTTATTTTACAAGCTACGTAATTACGTATTTTTGTATAATGTTATGTAATTTTATGTTCAATGTTACAAAATTCTGAATTATGTACTAGTACGGAATTACGTAATATGCATTTTACTCTAACACAAGTATAACGTTATGTGATTATGTAGCAGTATGTAATTACGTAACACTACTTGACTATGTACCTGAAGGGGTATGGTCCCAAATCGACCATCACCCATATCAAACAAACCCCCGCCAGTAACAAACCGCACCCATGCGGTCACATCCCTCGAATCCAATCGGTCAGAGGATAAGAAGCCTTACCTTATGCGTGGAAATAGATGAACACAACTATGCGGCTGGCACCGCATCATATGACATTTTCGTCACGACAAGGGATGCAGGCAAACGGTCTCCACGGACGACGATGCGGCTAGCACCGCATCTCGCGTATTTCTTGATCACAAGTAGGAGACGCGGTAACATCAGGGTTACCGCATGCAGCGATGCGGCTTGCACCGCATCCTATGCACTCAACAAGTGGGACTGACACCACAGTGCAAGTGGCACCAATGGCAGTCACCTGTCAGAGCTACGTAAGCAACGGACTGACGTGGCGTAACACCCATAACCGACAAGCCTGACACACCTGCAAAGGTGCAGCACGTCGTCAGTCCGTCCGTCATCCTTCTCCTTCACTCCTCGGCTATAAATACCAACCCCAAACCAGGTTTGAGGTATCTCTTCACAACTCTCTCACTACTACTACTATCTTACTTTGCTTCTCAAGCAAACTACTGATTCTCACGCCGGAGAGTGGTAACAAGGAGCACCCCCCACCCCATCCTCCTTGTTACGAGTCACGGTTTGTTTCCTTGTGCAGGAGATCAACCCACCGGTGATCCAGCCAGCGATCCTCGAGAGGAAGGGATTAACCCTTCTTGACGAGACCAGTGTGTTAACCCTGCCCGGTTAACCATTGTTTCATCATTGGCGCCCACCGCTACTCTTACCACTTTTTTATCTATCCTTTTCCCTCTCTCAAGATCATGACTGATCACCAAAACAACACTGGGGATAACCAAAATCCCACAAACCCAGCTCCGGTAGGGGTCAATCCTTCAAACTCCCAACCCGGACACATCGGCACGTCCACACAAAGGGGTCCCTCCCTTACGTTTGGACATGACTTATCGCAGTACGCATCTGCGATCCCACCGGGCATGGACGTTCATGCCTGGTATGATCAGCAGGCAGCCCTGCTGACGGCAACGTACAACCGCACTTGTGCGGAAGCGCAAGTACAAGCTGGACCTACCCCAGCACCGCACACCCCTGCTGACCGTGTTTTACAATACGAAGGCAGGGTACATTCACGTCCGGCTTCAAGAAGCAGACGTGAAGACCGCGGATCGTCTTACTGTTCGATCCGCACACTTAACGAGGACGATTCCTCGTACTGGTCCCACACCAGGGGACCAGTGCATACCCGCCTAGGTCCCTATGGCGAGGACAGGCGGCGGTCTACCTCCCGACACGGCCCAGGCATTCAGAGCCGGCTGGGCCCACTGCCATACACCGAAGGGTACGGTCATACCGACCCTGACGACCATACCTACCTCGGGGATTCGCATGACACCAGCAGCAGACCGGGAGGACGCAACTATGTTCCTCCCAGTCACCCCCGCAACACATACCTCAGGGCGGCCAAGCGCCCTGCGAATGAGCCTTACAGGCCAAAGGCGGCGGCACAAAATTCCAAATTCGCCCCGCGGATTGCCCACGCCAAGGTCACCACAACAAAGTTCCCAGTCAACGTTGGGAAATACAGTGGCTCGACCGACCCCGACGACCACATGAACATTTTCATGGGTGCGGGGTGCAATGGCCAGTGGGATGAGCCCACTTGGTGTAATTTTTTCCCCCAGACCCTCACGGGCCTGACGAGGACATGGTTTGATTCTTTGCCAGTGGGATCACTGGAATCATTCGAGGACTTGCATACCAAGTTCCTCGCTCATTTCAGCCAGCAACGACGCCACGAACGTGATTCGATGGACGTCATGAATATCTGGCGCAGGGACGACAAATCTATCGAAGCATTCGTCGTCCGTTACAACAAAGAGTGCCTAGAGATAGGTGACGTGGCAGATCAAATGGCACGGAACCACTTCATCAAGGCCGTCAGGGACAAGCAGATGGTCATGACCATCTCAGGCAAGGAGGGCTTGCCTAAAAAATGGGAAGATGTCATGACCGCGGTCAAGACATATGCCCAGACGCAACGGTCTCTTGAACCGCATCTGGCAAAGGCACAGCCTCAAGCCGAAACCTCCCACCAAGGGTCCAAGCGTAACAACAAACGCAATAGGGACGCGGGAAATCGTGACAATATTTCCAAACCATATTTCACGCGCACCAACCCGTTCGACCCAAGGAACCACAACCCCGCCCGAGACAATCGGGCGCCAAAAAAAGATTCTCGGGACCGCAACTGGACCGAGATCACCATGTCGCCAAGCGAGGTCCTACTCACAGACCCGCAATTCTTGCGACCGGCCCAACCAATGAAGTCCAAGAAAAATCAGGACCTCACACTCTACTGTGAGTATCACAAGGACTCGGGCCACACCACCAACAGCTGCATCAGTCTCCGGCTGGAGATTGAGCGGGCCTTAAAAGAGGGGAAACTGCAACATCTTTTGCCAGGTGGGCAAAAACCCACCAAGCGCATCACCCCTCATGGCGAAGGTACCTCCTCCGGAAAGAGAACCATGTACGTGGCTTCCACTCACATGATCAATGGAGGCAAAGGTAGGCCGCGCAAAGCGGCGAGAAGGCCGGACAATGACTGGAAGGACGAGCAAGTCGTCTTTCCAAGAGTCCGAGGCGGACCGCGCGATAGGCGCGCCGTCGTTATTTCAGGCCAACTGGCACACTACTGCACCGAGCGTCTATTCATCGACCCGGGCAGTACTTCTGATATAATCTACGAACAATGCTTCAACCAGTTCGACCAGGAGGACAAAGATCGGTTGCAAGCAGTAGATTACCCATTGGCCGGGTTCGCAGGGGAAACTGTCTTTCCCCTAGGCCAGATCACTTTTCCTGTGCGCCTTACCAGTGGAAGGCACACAAGAACAGAAGAGGTAAACTTCATGGTTTTACCTCACACCTCCAGATATGACGTACTCCTTGGGAGAGAATCCCAAGGTGTAACACCTCGAATTTTTGTGTCCAATAATGTGTTAACACGTGTCATTTGATTACACGTGGCATTAATATTAAATAAAGGACTAATTTTGACAAACCTTGAAAGTATGTGAATTCGAGGGTTATAAATGTTGATCAAGGGTAAATATACTGTATAGTAACCCTAAATGATGCTCGTACCTTCAAACGAATGAATCATGGATCGTACGGAAGCGAAACGCGGAAGAAAGTGGGAGATTACAAGCTGCAGGGGTTAATTGTGTCAACATGTTTAATTATACCTCTGAGTGACCCTTTGACGTACCCAAGGCTTTGTAACAGTATAATACACTCACTAGAATGCAATATATAAATTTCGCGAAGTTCCGTTTTAAAACGAGAAAGTTATGATCAAATTCGTATGAGAAGGGTTAAAAGCGTCAATAATATAATTTAAGGTCTTCCGGATAATAAGTAAACCAACCGGGGGCTTAACGATAGGGGTAAATGACGCGAGGTCTTTAATTGTAATTAATCGAGGGCCATATCGCAAAGTTACCCCTTCAAACCCGAAAGGTCAGGTTATTAATTACCAAAGATTCATTATTAATTACTAAGATTTAGTAATCATTTCAAAAAGATGCATTTTTAACCCCTTACGGACCGTAAAGGGTATGCCTTACGGACCGTAAGGAGGCAAATGATTGTTTGCGATCCGCCTCTGGCTTACGGACCACAAGGCCTAAGCCATACGGTCCGTAAGCGATGCCCAGCGACAGAAATGTGGCTGTTGGCTGATTTAACGGCCAAACATGTAGGAATGGGTTTCTCAGAGGTATGGACGCCCCCTACTCGACCCATAACACCTAGTGACACCTGCCATTCATCCATGGTCACTTGTAGACCAATGTGTGATGATCTTGGACCTTGTCTTGCACTATAAATAGGCCCATTGTGTTCATAACTATCACACACCTCAAACACACTCATCTGATCACTTCTAAAGCTCTCAAGTGTTCTTCTTTGTTCTCTAAGCAAGCCTAAACTTCTGTAAGTCGTTTAAATCCTTTGTGGTTTAATTTTACTTAGTAATATAGCTAAAAATCAAACCGTCGTAACTACGGTTTGACTTCAAGATAAATCCTTAATGGCTCAGTCTTATGACGAATCAAAGGTAGTTATGTGTTGGTATTTTTGTGGGTAATAAACCTCTGAAAGGGTTCCCCATGATCACCACTCTAACTAGTTCAAATGTCGAGTCAAACGCATACTTAAAAAGTCAACAGAAAGCCGTTTTTGCGAATCTTGCATAATCAGTAACGTATATGCTATGAAACCTGTTTTGATGATCATAAAACCTGATATTAAGTATATAAACTTGTCTAAACTCGTTTGAATCGACCATTTGCTATATTGAACCGGTTCGGAGCCAAATGTCGCAAAAGTTTGACTTTTGCTTTGACTTCAGTTCTGACCCGTTTTAGTGAGGTATAGATATGCCTTAGGACTCTCTTAGGACCAGGTTACATGATGGTATAACCCTCTGTGACCGGTTCATTGTTGGTGCGAGTCTTTTACACGTTTCCGTTAATCGCCTAAAAGTTGATCGTAACGCCTTTTTTAAAATAAAACGAGTATTTCGGACACGTGAACGGACCATAACCTTGCTTACTAAATTATAAGCATGTCCTTAAAGTTTCACGTCAATCCGAGGTCTAGAATGGGAGTTATGCTAAAAAGCGCAATTAAAGAAAACTTTTGTAATAAACGGCGCAATTAGCATAACGCCTATCTAAACCAAGATTTCGTCACCAAAACTTTTACCCACTGTTATAAAATAATATTTTTGGAATTTTAAAGATTTTTAATAATTTTTACCTTGCTCATAACCTGCGGTTATGGCTACGGTTCGGTAAATACCGAATATGCCCTTTTCGGCCAAAACTTGAGCTCTACAAGGTCTTTTGACCCGATTCCAGTTGCTACTGATTTTAAATAATAAATAAAGTATTTTAGACTTTATAAACTGTTCGGGAAACTCAGATTTCCTGTAGAACTCGAAAAGCTCTTTAAAAGTCTTTAAAATGACCGAAAAACCCCTACGGGGCGATATATTCACTTAAACTCGTTACGGGCACCACGGAAGGTATCCTACTGAAGCCACAACCTCTTTAAGGCATATTAACTTAAGAAACAAGCGTAGGACTCTCACGGTTACCTGTTGCGCCTAATGCGCGCACGGTTCGGCTTATGTAACTAGTTTACATAAATTAACCGATATGGGTCAAACCATATTATTTTGACCCCAAAACCCAGAGTGTGAACCTTAAACCCATATAAAACAAGTCTCTAAACTTGTTGGGTCAGAATCACACTCCATTCCCGGTTTTCGCCTTTTCGCGCGATTAAACCATATTTATCTTTTGAAACCAACCGGTCTAGGCTACGGCTAATATAAAGACCCGTTAGGATTCTAATAGGTTAATTAAAACCTTCGTTCCAGAATAGGAGCCCCAGTAAAAGCTATCTGTGACGTAATCCATTAAGGAATATACTTGCAAAGGTAAATACTTTTAACTTATTTTCCCTTATACGGGCTTGGGATACGGTATATTAATACCGCTTGATTGAGCATCATATCTTCCATCGCTTAGGTGGTTAATTGAATAATATGATCGGCTCATTTAAACAGTCTTGTTACTTAAAAGCCTTTGGGGGGTTAATGACCATGTCCCGGATATCCTTGGCATCATTCGAAGTAATGGCCACGACCTCGACATCCCGGTGTAGGCGTACACCCGGTATATTATGTCGACATTATTATTAAAAGACGTAGCCGTTGGTTTACCCACCACGGTTTTACGCAATGTGGTGTGTCTATTGATCTTTAACCCGGACAGGATCCGGGCTACTGAACGCATAAAAGGAACATGTAATTCGTTCACAAGATTTTAATAATTTTCCCAAGTTGTAAAAGAGTTTGTGCCTTGTGCATTCAAATCAATTTTAATAAACATTTTCAAAATGTGTCGGTTGAATGTATTTACCAGTGTAAACTGACGTATTTTCCCAAAAAGATTAAGTGCAGGTACTATACGTAAATCGGCTGGTAATAGCTCGCTAGCATCACGAATAGTCTCGCAAGCTTGATGCTGTATCTGACTGAACAATACTTTATTATTATTTTTGATCCCCTGTGGAAACAATTCGACTTCTGTAATACACTTGATATTACATTCAAAGGTTGAATTATATTTATCTTTATGCTTCCGCTGTGCATTCATATAATTGTGTGGTTTGACTATATTGTTGCCAACTACGTCACGGTAATCCCCCACTGGGCCCACCGGTGAGACACGTGGAAATCGGGGTGTGACACAAGGAGATTTCAATATGATTACATCCGTCCCCCACTCTGCGGTCGGTTTCCCAACCGAATCAGGGGTCGCGATAATCTATGCCCGCAGGGACGTCATGATGTCGGACGAAGTACGGTCAACCCGAGATACCCAGAACAAAAGGTTACATTGGGCCACGCCTTGTCCCCGACCATCAAAGCGCACCTGAAGCAACTCCTCTTCAGGAACCAAGACATTTTCGCGTGGACACCCGTAGACATGACAGGGGTCCCACGTGACATCGCGCAACATCACTTGAATACCTTACCAGGTATCAAGCCGGTGATCCAAGGCCAATGCCACCTTGGGTCCGCTAAAACTCAGGCGATGCAAGAGCAGGTCGAAGAACTGCTCTCCGCAGGCATCCTGCGGGAAGTTAAATACCAGACTTGGTTATCCAACCCAGTCATGGTAGAAAAACCGTCCGGGGGCTGGCGCATGTGCGTCGATTACAAAGACCTTAACAAAGCTTGCCCCAAGGATTGTTACGCGCTTCCAGAAATCGACGAAAGAGTCGATAATCTCGCACCATTCAGTTGCTACAAAGGGTACCATCAGGTACAAATGGCAGTCAAGGATGAAGACAAAACGGCATTCCGCACTCCCACCGGGAATTACTGTTATACAAAGATGCCGTTTGGGTTGCGCAACGCGGGCGCAACCTATCAAAAACTGATGAACGACACTTTCCGCGGCCAAATAAGCAAAAGTGTCGAAATCTACATGGATGACTTAGTCATCATGAGCATGGAGGAAGATACCATGCTCACAGACATTGAAAGAACATTCCAAACTCTGCGAAGCGTTAACATAAAACTCAATCCAGGGAAATGCTCGTTTGGAATGGAAGAAGGCAAATTCCTTGGGTTCATCGTGATTAAAGATGGATTCAAGGTAAACCCGGAGAAAGTTCAGGCGATCGAGCGCATGCCATCGCCTTCATCGATGAAAGATATGCAACGACTAGCCGGCAGGCTAGCGGCACTCAACAGATTCTTAGCCAACCATGCAGCTAAGTCTTATCCTTTCATCAAGACCCTGCGGAACTGTTTAAAGAAAGAACAATTCCAGTGGACCGCAGAGGCTGAAAAGGCCTTCCGGGAAATGAAGGAGTGTTTGATACAACTCCCAACTTTAACCGCACCACGCAAAGATGAGCCACTCATATTATACCTATCTGCAGCGGACAACGCGGTGGGTGCGGTATTGATAGTGGAGCGGGAGGGGGTTCAAACACCCATCTACTACATCAGCAAGATGCTCAACGACCCAGAGACGAGATACTCAATAATGGAGAAATTGGTGCTAGCATTAGTGCACGCTTCAAGACGGTTGCGACGCTACTTCGCAAATCATGTCATCACAGTGCTAACCAATTACAGGATCGGCCCGATCCTATCCAAACCTGACATCTTAGCAAAATGGGCAATCGAGCTGGGCGCACACACGATAAACTACAAACCGCGCCCCGCAATTAAAGGCCAAATCTTAGCCGATTTTGCCGCCGAAGTACCGGTGAATCGCATCCAAGAATGCGAAGAAGCACAAAATCCTGGACCAACGCCATCTTCCTCAGAAACATGGGCACTATTTACTGATGGTGCCTCCAACGAGAAAGGTGCGGGCGCAGGTCTGCGACTCGTCAGCCCTGACGGCCAAGAGCTTACATATGCAATCCGCCTCGATTTCAAAAGCACAAACAACGAGGCAGAATATGAGGCCCTGTTAGCGGGACTACGTTTAGCAGTCAAACTCGGCGTGCAACACCTGGAAGCACACGTCGACTCTTTGTTGGTTGCAGGACAAATACGCGGCGACTATGCCGCAAAAGGCGACATCATGATCCTCTACCTTGAGCAAGCCCTGCAACTAACATCCAAATTCGCTTCGTTCAATATCCGACATATCAATCGAAGTGAAAACAAATCCGCGGATGCACTATCAAAACTCGCATCCACCAGCTTCCAGCACTTGGCAAAGGAGGTACGCATCGAAATTCTGGAAATCCTTCGGTACCCCTGCGCCAAGTCAATGTCATTCAATACGGTACAACATCATGGATGACACCTATTATCGCATATCTGCAATCAGGTGTGACTCCCGAAAGCAAGTCAGAGGCACGCAAGTTACAACATAAAGCGTGCCACTATCAAATGGGAGACGGTATCTTATACCGAAAATCATACCTAGGGCCACTCCTGCGATGCGTCAACCCGCAGGATGCCACATACCTCATCCGAGAGATACATGAGGGCATATGTGGCATACATGCCGGACCACGCATGGTAGTGGCCAAAATCATGAATGCCGGATATTACTGGCCCGACATGCACCTGGACGCCGTAAAAGAGTTGCGCAAATGCATCGACTGTCAACGTCATGCTCCCAAAACTTTGCGGCCAAAGAACAACATAGTCCCCGTCACAACCGCATGGCCCTTTCAGAAATGGGCAATTGACGTTGTGGGACCTTTCCCTAACGCTCCGGGTGCGGTCAAATTTATCATAGTAGCGGTTGATTACTTCACAAAATGGGTGGAAGCAAAACCGCTCGCGTCAACCACGGCTATGATAACAAGAAAATTCATTTGGGAACACATCATCTGCCGTTTCGGTTTACCAATGTGCATTGTTACCAATAACGGCACCAATTTCGCTGCCGACGAATTCCAAAAATGGCTAGAAGAACTACATATTGAGCACATATTCTCATCAGTCGCACACCCGCAAGGGAACGGCCAAGTTGAGAGTATCAATAAAAGTCTAGTCGAAGGGATCAAGGCACGGTTGGGAACGGCCAGGCGCGGCTGGGTCGATGAACTCCCAAGTATCTTATGGGCTCACCGCACAAGCCCAAAAACAAGCAATGGGGAAACACCCTTCAGCCTAGTCTACGGTTCAGAAGCGGTGATCCCCGCAGAAGTAGGTCTCCCCTCTCCTAGAATGTTGGCTATTGAAAAACTAGACAACAACATGGAACGCAGGATCGATTTGGACCTCTTGGGAGAAAGGCGCGAAAACGCTGCCATCAACGAGGCCAAATATAAATCCAAACTTGAAAAGTACTACAACACGCGCGTCCGCGTTTGTACTTTCAATTCAGGAGACTACGTCCTACGCGACAATGAGGCATCTAATGCTGAGCGCCCAGGCAAACTTGCCCCCAAGTGGGAAGGACCCTACCTCATCAAAGAGGTCTTAGGGAAAGGCGCATACAAATTACAAACGTTAGAAGGCGAACCTATCGCACGAACATGGAATGCACAACAGCTTCGACGCTGTTATATGTAAGCCATGTTCTTACATTTTCTATGTAACTTATCGGGCCGCAGGCCATTTGCAAATAAATAAATAAGCAATTTTATACATTATTGTTTGTTACTACTATTACAAATGCGTGTTCCACTTTGCGGTATCTCAAAAACAGATTGGAAAGATCTTCATTCGCGATACCCATACAAAGTGGTAACCACACACAAATATTGTAATAGGCCAGCAAAAGGCAAAAAGACTTGAGTGTTTATCCGGCCGGATAGACACGTTTTTGTTAACCCAACACAATTCCTGAGCCCAAAAAAGGCAAACAATGGAATTGACGCATACTCATACCGCAACAGTATGGAGTATACTTGACCCCGTTCACAAATGGGTAGAGTTCCGCATACATACGTTCAAACATGCAAGAATTAAAAACACTTATACAAACTGAACAAAAAACTTTATATTCAAAAAATTCAAGCACCCACGCGATGCTTAATGGATTTACATAAAGTTCCTATTCTATACAAGAGGAAAACAAAAAGGGGGCACACCAGCCAACATAAACCCTACTTTGTACCGCTGGTTCCCGCACCATCTCCAGCACCACCAGCGGGATCTTCCTCTTCCGCATCGGCATAGAGCATCCGCAGCCGATCAACATAATCCGCAGCCTCTAAACAGTCGTCCAATTCCTCCACACAAGAAAGGGACGTATCGTAAAAGGAGGCTACGGCCGCGTTAAGAAGCGACTCGGTGTCCACACCATGGAACCCGGACCGCTGATCAGTATAACCGCCCTTGGACATAATATTCATATGAGCAATGCAGCGGTTATAACCAGCTTTAAAACCAGCATCGCGAGCACGTTCCTTGACCAAATCCAAGCCATTGGCGGTCTTAGGTGCATCCATGATGGCCTGAACAATCTGCCACACAAGGATAATAAAGTCAGCATATGGTCAACTTATGATACAAAAGTCACAACATACTTACATGCGCAATGCCATAACGTCGCATCCACTCGCGGTCAGCCTCCAGCTGGTTAAAGGAAGATGTCAAGGCATCCTTGGCCTCAACAGCTGCGTTAGCCCGCTCTTCCGCAACCGATACGTGGGCAGTAAGGTCTTTAACCGCGACCTCCCGCGTCTGAACGTCAGCCTTTCAAAACGCAAAAAACAGTTCACTTAGTAGACATTCTCAAAAAGCAGAAGGAAAAATACAACAGGAATAACGAATCATACCTGAAGACTGGCAACAACCTTACCCAAGTGGGTACGTTCAGCGTTCGCCTCTTCAAGGGCCTTCAAGGAGCGGTTTTCCCTCTCTTTGGCCTCCTCAAGGGCCTTTGCAGCACGCGCCCCGCCTTCCTTGGCCTCTTCAAGCGCCTTTATGGCCCCGGCCTCCGCCTGCTGCGCTTTAACCGCAATCGCCTCAGCTGCAGCTTTCTCTTTGCCCAAGGCAACGTTCGCTGCCTTGGCGTTCGTCAACTCCTGCCGAGCACGAAACAGATTGTCATTCTGCTTAGCCCAAGATTCATTCCACTTCATGCGCTCATTGGACAACTTTTCGTTCCAACTCTTGCGTTCATCAGAAAGGAGTTTGGCAAGAGTACGAACCTGTTTCAGCTGAGCAGTGGCAGCCCACTCCGAGGTCTGCTTCTGCTTCTCAAAAGCAGCTCTATCCCTCTCAAGCTGCTCCGCACCCTCACGAGCAGCCTTGGCCAACTCTTCCGCTTCAGCCCGCATGCGAACGGCTTCTTCCTCGCGGCGGCCCAACACCTTGTAATCTTCCAAAATGGCGTTCGCCACAATGGAAGTTCCTACCAACATTGAAGAGAGCTGGTTGATGCGCAGCTCACGAGGTGCGGCACGAGCACGTGCAACTTCAAAGGGGGTGCCCAAACCGCCCAGAATCTCCTTACACGCGGAAGGATCGTTAGAGACGTCATCCAGCATCGCGCGCGTCGGTACGCGGAAGTTCTTAACAATTTCCAGGTTGAAGCCTTCCTTCAACTCAACCGCAATCAACTCAACCTGGCCCTCGAAATCGGGCTCGAACATTCTCCACAAGCCAACCGCATCAACTAAAACAACACATGCATGCATGTTACTACAAGGACAAGGAAGCAAGGAAAACAACAAAGAGTAACAAACTTACCACCACTCTTTTCCCGCAAAACGGGCCTGGCCTTCCTATCCGGCCTAGTGAGCATCATCCGCAACACCCACAGCATCCAACTTCTTGAGTTCAATAGGCCGCAGCCTAGAGAACCAATCCACAGTTTTTGCGGTGGCAACATGAATATCTTCATCAGAAACTCCAACGTTGACATTCCTGAAAGACATGCTGGCATAAACCGCACAGGCTTTAACATAGAAGAATTTTTTCTTCCAGCCTGTCACACCCTTAGGAGGCGTCATCAACTTCAAGCTCCCATGCCGTTGAGTAAACGAGAAAAATCCGGTGTTCACCGTCAACTGGTAGAACCGCCGGAAATTTTCAACAGTAATGGGCAAGTTATGGGCCCGGAAGGTATATTCAAAGTTCCTAATTCGGAACATCCCAAACGGGCTAAGTTGGGAGATATGGAGATGATAATACTCCAAAACCTCAGCAACAAATACCGTCACCGGCAACCGAAGGTTGCCGTCGTTGAAAAGTCGGCCCATAGGGTAATATAACCGGCCGGAGCATCGGCACCGGTATCCCCCTCCTGGGGGTAAGTAGCGTCCCAGTCATCAGACATACGAACAGTGGTCATCAGGTTTTTAAAACCAGTCCTCGACCACTTCAACACCGGTAAACCACCGCCGGCAACCTCCACGTCGTCATCATCATCTTCATCAGCATCCACTATCGGTTGTTCAGGGTTCTCACCCTCCACATTGTGTGGATTTGATGGTTCAGCCATCAAGAATACAAGAGATGTACACTAAAAACCTCACCGGAACTTCAACAAATATCGTCGGAGAAGACAAAGAAAAGGTTTCTCTCATCGGCAAATTTTTGAAATTTCGAACAAGTGAGGGGAAACCACGAACGGTTTCCCCTTATATACCCATCGCAATTAATGCGGAGGGAGAAAGCGATCATCACGTTCAAAAAAGAACGAATTACGCGACACCACGTGTCAAGCACCGTTTCCGCTGACGGTTATCACGCGCGCGTGGCCGCCCACGCGCCTGACAAGAGAGACTTTTACACTCTTTGCTACAGTGCAATTAATGCCTCGGGCAGTGCAAATGTCCTTTCATTTCAGCACATGACCGAATGACCTCACCAACTTCCACCAACTCACACGTGAGATCAACCACGTAGGCAAGAAAAAGCGACTACATTATCCAACAATAAGCGGCATGCGGTTTCTCTGGTATACCGCACCATAACCCATACCGCATGTCGTTTTTTTACATACCCCTAAAAATAGGTAAAAATATATATCTCTATACTATAAGGGGGTATAATACCTATCCGTCCACGAGCACACGTGGAGTATGCGGAAATGACACACACGAGCCCGTTCAGGTGTGTCAGATGCTCAGAACCAGCGTTGTTCTTTGGACTGAACCGCATCTCAGGAACAGGTAAACCACATTGCCTTCATTCTTTTCAAGCTTCAAATCCCTCCTGTCCGGTTCACAACCACAGAGGGTGCATAAACAACTTCTTCAACACAAAGAAGGAAGGGAATGTACGCGCACGCACATCAGCAACCTTGACTCCTGAACCTTCAAGAGCTACATCCGAGCAACACACCCGCTTCAAGCGAATATGGGAATGCAAGACCGCAGACACTCATGAGTCACTGCGGACATAACCATAGCTTCCGCAGAGTGGTTGCTACGGTAGAGTCAATCTAAATCCACATCACCGAGCGAAACTACTTCCAAGGCAAACTCGGTATTGGAGCGTGAAGGAAAGTGGCTCCAGAAAGAATACAGATAAGCGCTCTAAACAACCCTTGTCGAACAACAAGCGTCCGAACAGCGGTAACAAGTCTGCTTATGACTTTGTTTGCCCGCCTATGGGCCGCATAGAATAAACAATGGTGGGCATACCCTTGCCTATGACCATGTTTATTTACCCATAGTACAGATTCACATTGTTCGACCAAACATGGCCAACAATGACGCAACGAGGTAACCGCAAAGGACGTGCGGTTACTAGAGAGCTATGACGATGAACACGAACACCCAACAAAAAAGGGGATCGTCATTTTATTGCTGAACATAGAGCTTGAGCAAAGCCCTTGCAACATCAACTACCTTGAATCTCGATCTCAGAGATCGGTTCGAAGCGTCCTCTCTTCTTCATTCACCACTTCAAAAATTGGTTTGAAGACAGGACAACCTCTCAGAGGTTGAAAGTTTGTGCATACCTTCAACCACCATCTCAGAGGTTGGTTCGAAGTTTGTTCAGCATTACTAACAAGGTCTCCAGTAGACCTTCGACACAACAACAGGTGGCAACACACCTGGTGACATAAAACGGCTGAGAATTTCGCATCAGACGAAATTCCTTCACCGGCACGGAAGAGGCGTCACACGACTCTACCAGATCACCAGCCTGATCGACGAAAAGCGAATGCCACCTATGTGGCCTAGAATTTTCTCCAGGCTGCGAACTACCTTTCTATACTATAGTCCAGTGCTCCTCCCACATGCAACTTGCACGAGGCAGCAACACTAGACTGGGAGGACTTGAAGGGGTATGGTCCCAAATCGAACATCACCCATATCAAACAAACCCCCGCCAGTAACAAACCGCACCCATGCGGTCGCATCCCTCGAATCCAATCGGTCAGAGGATAAGAAGCCTTACCTTATGCGTGGAAATAGATGAACATAACGATGCGGCTGGCACCGCATCTTATGACATTTTCGTCACGACAAGGGATGCAGGCAAACGGTCTCCACGGACGACAATGCGGCTAGCACCGCATCTCGCGTATTTCTTGATCACAAGTAGGAGACGCGGTAACATCAGGGTTACCGCATGCAGCGATGCGGCTTGCACCGCATCCTATGCACTCAACAAGTGGGACTGACACCACAGTGCAAGTGGCACCAATGGCAGTCACCTGTTAGAGCTACGTAAGCAACGGACTGACGTAGCGTAACACCCATAACCGACAAGCCTGACACACCTGCAAAGGTGCAGCACGTCGTCAGTCCGTCCATCATCCTTCTCCTTCACTCCTCGGCTATAAATACCAACCCCAAACCAGGTTTGAGGTATCTCTTCACAACTCTCTCACTACTACTACTATCTTACTTTGCTTCTCAAGCAAACTACTGATTCTCACGCCGGAGAGTGGTAACAAGGAGCACCCCCCACCCCATCCTCCTTGTTACGAGTCACGGCTTGTTTCCTTGTGCAGGAGATCAACCCACCGGTGATCCAGCCAGCGATCCTCGAGAGGAAGGGATTAACCCTTCTTGACGAGACCAGTGTGTTAACCCTGCCCGGTTAACCATTGTTTCATCAGTACCATTACGTAATTATTTAATTTCCTCCGTGTATTATATTATCAAGACATAAATGTTTATGTTTGAGCGTTTATCAGGAAACAACTTACATCAATTTATATCAAGACATAAATGTTTATGTTTAAGCGTTTATCAGGAAACAACTTACATCAAAATTCATCCGAGGACAATATATACTTGCTTTATTGTTCTTTCTTATGTTCACAATAAATTCTTTATTTAGTAAACAATCTTTGATAAGAAAATGTGATGTAGGGATTGTAATAGGACATGAATTGGTAACCCTAATCCTATACCTGAGTGTAAACTTGTCTATATCCGATATATACATGTCAGGCAATTACCCTTCGTTTTTAGTTATACTCGTTAGTTTGTTAAAATTTACCGTTAGGAATTCTAAAATACATACTTTTATATAATTTTATTACCTAAGTAAATTAGAAATTTAAATATAACAAAGTTATTTAATTAGTAGAATTTTTTATTACCAAGAACAAAAGAAAATGTTTAAGGGGTATGATTTAGGTAAACACATATGTATGTTTTGAGTAATGTAGTCGGATATCACCCAATACTATACCTATAAAATTTCATAAAGCTAAGATCATACCTAATTCTATGCCCAAACATCCATCCATCGTATGTCTCCCGAATGTTTTGGTTTGTTTTTTACCGTCTGTAATGTGATTATATTTAAAAGGAAAAATTACAGGAATAGATATTGTTGACAAAAAACTTTCCAATATATACATCACTTTTTAGCCATTTCTAAAATAGTCTTAGCCCCCTCGCAAAAATCTGGAGGCTTAACTGTCTTAGCCACCTCGAAATGAGTGCAGGCTTAACCGTCTCAATTATCCATGAAGACGTTAATCTTGAATACAAGAGATAATTTTAAAACGGGTTATAGATAATTTTTGGTGAATTATTTATTGAGTCTTTTATATTTTATTTAGAGATAATTATTAGTTTAAACTAATAAGGTTTATCTAGAAATCTATTTATTTATTTAACAGAGTTTGATTCGGGTTAGGACTAGAATGAATTTTTAGTATAAATAAAGGGTTAGAGATATTGCATTAATGTGCTTTCATTGTTTATAAATAAAAGAGTCGATCAGGTTGTTCAATCTCATGTTTGTGTGTTTGATCAAGGGTCTGATTTTCCAACAATTCAATCATCTCAACTGTTTCGCAAAAAAGTGTAAGTTTTACTGCCTCAGTCATTCAACCATTTAGCCGCCTCACAAAAAGTGTTAGACTAGATCATAACGTCTCGCTAAAAGTGTAGGATAAATCATAGCCTAACCTTCTTAATGATGAAAACAAGACTTATTACTTAGATCAAAGCTGGAAGCCTGGAAAGCAATCTCTATTTTGAAAAAAAAAATTGTCAATAATATCTATTTGAGTAAAGTACAATTTCAGCCTTTAGGGTTTACAACCAATCACACATCCATATCTCATTTGAAAAAAAAATGAACAATCAAGTCCATGTGGTTGTCGATTGCTCAGAATCAAGTCCCTACCACTAACGTGTAAATCAGATACAAGATTTTTATTAATAAAATTGTCCCAAGTTATAAAAGAATTTTTGTGCCATGTGCATTCAAATCAATTTTCTTAAACATTTTCAAAAGAGTCAACTAATTGTATTTACCAGTGTAAACTGATGTATTTTCCTAAAAGGTTAAGTGACAGGTACTGTACGTAATTGGCTGGGAGCTCAAGGGGTTAATAGGGAATCTTGCAAGTTCTAGATGCCTAAAGTCTGTTGAACAGTTTTCTTTTATTTGATCCGCCTGTGGATCTTTTACATACCGTTTGTAATACTTTGATATTCTCATTCGGTTGTAATATAATTATCTTTTGCTTCCGCTGTGCATTAAATTGTGTTGTTTGACTATAATGATATCAACTACGTCACGATACTCCCCACCGGGCCCACCGGTAATATGTGGAAATATCGGGGTGTGACAGCTCGGCTCGTGAACAGCCCTAATTATATGACCACTTATTAGGGCCGATAGATGTGTTGCATTATATGACTATATACTAATTATTTATTATTTATTTGTTAGGGGGGTAGGGGTGGTCATCACTCATCACTCACTTATCACTCACAACATCCAATCAAGTTCCACCATGTCATCAAACATTATTCCATCACTCACAACCTTTTTTTAATGGAAATGGTCATCACTTATTTAAAGGTTTTATTTTTTAATTAAACATAACATGCAAACGGTCGGATTTAAAAATTTATAACGCGTTTTAAAGTTAACGCGTTGAATATGAGGGTGGCGGTGGTATTTGGCATTGTTCCACGCGTTGAAAAATTCCATCACGGGCAAAAATTCCACCGCCCCGAATGGCCTTATATACAACAAAAAGTATCATCTACCTTACAAACCAAACCAAACCAAACCAAAGTAGATTCTTGCAACATACATACAAGAAAAGATATGGCACCAACCAAACTCTTTATGCATTTTAAAGTTAAAAGTTTGCAATGCGAGGTTATTATATATAGGGAGAGGATCTTGTACAAAGTATTGTAATCGTATAAAGTGTAAAATAGAATAGAGCCAATTGATCTAAGAATTCAATGGTTGAAATTTAGGCGATCCTCAAATAAGCATTAAAAAACAAATAGGGAACAGACAAAATAGGAAAAACCCCTATTGTTGACTTTTAAACTTACTTCCGCACAATTTTTAAACACCGAACTTTTTCATATGTAAATTTTATAAAATTACACCATAAAAACGAGCATTTTACTCTCTTTAATTTAAGTAGACTATTGCTATAGTTTTTCTATTTTTTACAAGCTACGTAATTACGTATTTTTGTATAATGTTATGTAATTTTATGTTTAATGCTACAGAATCATGTACTGGTACGGAATTACGTAATATGCATTTTACTTTAACACAAGTATAACGTTATGTGATTATGTAGTCGTACGTAATTACGTAACACTATTTGACTATGTACCATTACGTAATTATTTAATTTCCTCGATGTATTATGATATGTGTCTGCCTACACAATTCTTTATATCAAGAGACATAAATGTTTATGTTTGAACGTTTATCATGAAACAACTTACATCAAAATTCATCCGAGGACAATATATACTTGCTTTATTGTTATTTTTTATGTTCACAATAAACTCTTTATGTAGTAAACAATCTTTGATAAGAAAATGTGATGTAGGATTGTAATAGAACATGAATCGGTAATCTTAATCCTATATCTGAGTGTAAACCTTGTCTATATCCGACCCATACATGTCCGGTAATTACCCATCGTTTTTAGTTATACTCGTTAGTTTGTTAAAATTTACCGTTGAAATTCCAAAATACGTATTTTATATAACTTTATTACCTAAGTAAATTAGAAATGTAAATATAACAAAGTTATTTAATTAGTATAATTTTTTATCACCAAGGACAAAAGAAAATCTTTAAGGGGTATGCTTTTAGGTAAACACATACGGTATGTATCTTTTGGGTAATGTAGGTGCATATCACCCAATACCATACTTATAAAATTTCATAAAGCTAAGATTGTACCCAGTTCTATGCCCAAATATCCATCCATCGTATGTCCCGAATGTTTTGGTTTTTTTTTACTGTCTGTAATGTGATTATATTTAAAAGGAAAAATTACAAAAATAGACATTGTTGACAAAAAAAAACCTTCCAATATATACATCACTTTTCAGCCATTTCCAAAAATAGTCTTAGCCGCCTTGCAAAAATCTGAAGACTTAACTATCTTAGCCACCTCGAAATGAGTGCAGGATTAACCGTCTCAACTATACATGAAGACGTTAATCTTGAATTCAAGAGATAATTATTAAACGGGTTATAGATAATTTTTGGTGAATTATTTACTGAGACTTTTATATTTTATTTATAGATAATTATTAGTTTAAACTAATAAGGTTTATCTAGAATTCTATTTATTTATTTAACAGAGTTTGAGTCGGGTTAGGACTGGAATGGATTTTAGTATAACTAAAGAGTTAGGGTTATTGCATTGATGTGCTTTCATTGTTTATAAATAAAAAAGTCGAACAGGTTGTTCAATCTCATGTTTGTGTGTTTGATCAAGGGCCTGATTTTCCAACAATTCAATCATCTCAGCCGTTTCACAAAAAGTGTAAGTTTTACTGTCTGAGTCATTCAACCATTTAGCCGCCTCACAAAAAAGTGTTGACTAGATCATAACCGTCTCGCTAAAAGTGTAGGATAAATCGTAGCCTAACCTTCTTATTGAAGAAAATAAGACTTATTACTTAGATCAAAGCTGGAAAACAATCTCTATTTTGAAAAAAAAAAAAAGATTGTCAATAATATCTATTTGAGTAAAGTACAATTTCAGCCCCTAGGATTTACACCCAATCATACATCCATTCCTCATTTGAAAAAAAGAACAATCAAGTCCATGTGGTTGTCGATTACTCGCAATCAAGTCCCTACCACTAACGGCTGTTAGTTGAACGTTGGCAATTGTGTTAAAAGACCAAAATCCCCTTAGGGTCTAAAATTGTAAGTCGAATTTGTGTTGTCTTCTTTATAAAGTCTGCAACACACACACACACAACAACTCACCATCACCACCAACAACTACCTTGTGCTACCGTCACACCGCCTGGCTCTCCACCTCCGAAGTCCACAACCACTGTTGCCATTTGAGTCCATCCCTCCCCACACTCTGACCCCTACCTTACCACGAGCCGGTGCAGCTTGTTCGCCATCGGGAACCACCCGTGTTTGGGGTTTAAATTATTAATTACTAGATAATTGATGATTGGTGGTGGGCCAAGGGATAGTAGAAGAAAAGACAAATATAAGCAGGTAAATATCCTCTTCAATTGATTTTAGTTGCCGGTAAAATCGGCATTTATCATATCGTTTAGTTTAAAGGTGTTTAACAAATCATTATAACGAACTAAACATAAAGCACATGGATATATTGTTACCTTTGTAGCAGGTTAATTGGACTTGTTAAAGTTAAAATTCAGTCATTTCAGGTGATTTAGTGGTTATCAAAGTCGTCGGAAACGATGTATAGAGGCATTAGGGTTGATCGTAGAATTAGCTGTTGAGAGGTGATTGAGCAGTGGCAATAGGCGTAAGAGAGTGGGAAGTAAGAGAACAGTGGTGGCGACTGAGTTTTGATCCGAGATGGGATTCAAGAAAATCTTGATTTATGTCAAACAAATGATGACAAAATCACAGTTCAAGAAAATGGGAGGAATGAAACACGAGGTGGAAATGAACAATTGAGTTTTGATATGAGATAGAATTTTGGAGAAGATGGGAGGAGCGAATTGTTCAATTTGGGCTTTTGAAGTGGGTGTAATCTGCCATATTGTGTTATAGACTACGAAATGAAGAAATTGCCCTTGGATTTCTAAGTAAAAAAGACAACCATACCCCGGTCAATTAACAATTGACTAACAGAAAATGTTAGGAGGGACTTGATTGATTTCAATTGACAATCACTGGGATTTGATTTGTCGTTTTTTTCAAATAAGGGCTGGAAGTGTGATTATGTGTAACCGCAAAGACTGAAATTGTACTTATATCTGTTTTCGAGGGGGGGGGGGTAGAGTGAAAATGTAAAAAAGTTATCATGTGAGGTGCGTTGTAAAAAAGTATTCGGACGTGAAAAAAATCTCAGAGCAAGGTTTAAATCTGAAAGGGGGAGATCAAATCTGATCCGTTGGTTAAGAATACCGCCCACTCCCAATCACTTGTTATTCGTTGACCCCCACCCCATCCATCATCATCGCCTCCATACCCAACCCAACACAAACCCTCGTTCTCTTCTCTTCATTCCCCTATCTATCATCTCATGGATTCAGATCAGGGGAAGCTCTTCATCGGCGGAATCTCATGGGAAACCTCTGAGGATAAGCTCAAGGAGTATTTCTCCGTCTACGGCGACATCCTTCAGGCCGTTGTTATGCGTGACAAGATCACCGGCAGACCTCGCGGTTTCGGCTTCGTTGTTTTCTCAGATCCTTCTGTTCTCGACTCTGTTCTTCAGGAAAAACACACCATTGATGGCCGCACGGTAGATCTCTTTTTATTGTTTACTTTCTTATTTAGGTTTTGTCCTTTTTTAACCTAGTTTTGTAAAATTAGGTATTGTTTTAGCCTAGGGCTAATTGATTGATTATGCTAGGTCACATGTGTTTGGGTTTATCAGTGAAAAAGATAACATATTGAACCAATAAAGTATATCCAAGGAGAGTGTTAATCTGTGTTTGGAATGCTTCTTTTTAGGGGAATGTTAATTCATAGAGTCATAGGACTATTGACTGACTTTAATTAACCTCATTAAGTGGTTGGTGATTGGGTGTTAAGAAGCTAATCTTATATTCTTATGTGAACACTAGTTAACAATGCAACTATTCCGGGGCGTGTTGATTACGGCATACTTGCACGTAATAGTAGTACCCCAAATATAATGGGAGCGAAAGAGAGTGACATAACCGTTCTGTGTATTACTGTTATTTTCTAACTTAACTTATGTAGTTAACTTATTATATCTAGTCAGTTATATGAAAGAGTCGAATGCCACACGTACTGCTTTTGTGGCTTTCTTACTTTGAAGAGTTAAGGCACTGTGTGTGTAGGTAAAAAAAGAAGAAGGGGGGTTGCGATTGAGCGATAGACTATGTGGATTATCATATCACTTACATTTACTTATGTCCGTTCTTTCGTTGTCTCTCTTTGTAATGCGACTTCTGTATTTTTTTTTACTAAACACTTTTCTTTGTGGATATATTTATTCCTCTTTTTTCATTCACTACATCATGCTTTACATGTTACTCACTGCGTTTAATAAAACAGTTTATAACTATTTGAACTGTGCTATTTATGTGGCTATATATTTGGCACACATTTTGGAGCCACACGGAGAAATTATGGGAATCTTGAGTCAACTTATTCCCTGATTTAAGTAGACAAACAATGATCCAACCTATCAGGTCCTCTAAATTGAGTTGTACATCAAAGTTTTTTTTGTCTTGCTCGATGTAACTTGTAAATGATGAAAGTCTGTACTTTTTTTACCTGCTGCCTGTATCTTTCATTCTTTCGTTTTGTAATTGTTATTGTCATTCTTGTCCATGTTTTAACTATTCGTCTTGTTTTTCAGGTTGAGGCTAAAAGAGCCCTATCAAGAGAGGAACAACAGGTATCAAAAGCCGGAAACCCTAGCGGCGGTAGGAATTCCGGTGGTAGCGATAGCGGTAATATGAGGACAAAGAAAATATTTGTAGGCGGTTTGCCAGCCACTTTAAGCGAAGAAGGATTCCGTCAGTATTTTGAAGCATATGGAAACGTAACTGATGTAGTAGTAATGTATGACCAGCAGACTAACAGACCTCGTGGATTCGGATTTATTTCATTCGATTCTGAAGAAGCTGTTGATAGGGTTTTGCACAAGACTTTTCATGATTTGAATGGTAAGCAAGTAGAAGTAAAACGGGCTCTTCCGAAAGACGCCAACCCTGGCGGCGGCGGTGGACGTTCCATGGGCGGTGGTGGTGGCGGTGGCGGTTATCAAGGTTACGGTGCATCAGGGGGTAATAGTTCTTATGAAGGTAGAATGGATTCTAATAGGTACATGCAATCTCAAACCGCTGGTGGTGGATTTCCGCCGTATGGGAACACTGGTTACGGCACGCCTGGATACGGGTACGGTCCGGGAAATAACGGAATGGGTTACAACAGTTACGGTGGGTACGGTGGTGGAAATCCAGGTTATGGTGGCCCAGCCGGTGCACCGTATGGTAATCCGAATGTACCAAGTGCGGGTTACGGAAGCGGTCCTTCCGGTCCCGCACGCGGTTCGTGGAATTCCCAGCCGTCTTCCGGATACGGTGGTGCCGGAGCTTACGGAAACGCTCCATGGGGTGCATCTGTTGCTGGCGGCGGTGGTGGTGGTGGTCCGCAAGCAGCAGCACCTACAGGTCAATCTCCGAGTGGAGCTGCTGGGTACGGGAATCAAGGTTACGGTTATGGCGGTGGATATGGTGGCAGTGACGGGTCTTATGGTAATCCTGCTGGGTATGGCGCTGTTGGCGGCCGTGTCGGGAGCGGTCCGAATAGCAATTCTACTGCTGGCGGAGATATGCAGTCAGGTGGTGGTTACATGGGAAGTGGTTACGGTGATGCAAACGGAAATGCAGGTTACGGGAACTCTGGGTGGAGAGGTGATCCGTCACAAGCTTCCGGGAACTATGGTGGTCAGGGAAATGGCGGGCAAGGCGGCGGCTACGGCGGTTATGGTGGTGCTCCAGCCCGGCAGGGTTAGCGGCAGTGATTTTGATCATGGAAGATGCAAAGCAGTTAATTCTGTTGCGGATAATCATGCCCACAACAGGACTGGTTGGCTTGCTTGATTCTCAGTAGTTTGCAGTTTATCTACTTTGCTGGTTTTTTATTTTATTTTATAATAAGCGGTATTTTTGAGTAGTAGAGTTGATTTATGATTTGGTTTTTATGTGTTGGCTTGCTTATTATAGTGTGTACTAGATTTTGTTATCTATAATGGTTATTATAAGATAATTTCGTTAACTGCTGTTCTGGATGTGATGTGGCAATGTTTGAGGCTTTTAACAGGTGACAGTTAGGAGTAAGAAGATGTAAACAAGTTGCTTGTAGGAGTAAGGCTAGTTGTAGCGGATAGTGATAGCTATAATGGTAGTGGTAGTTGAACTTTGATAATGGCATAATCGTTTGTACCCTGTGGCCTTGTGTTGTACAGGAGAGGAGAGAGCGGGGAATTGGAGCTCGAAAGTAATTATGCTGATGTGGATGAAGACATGTTGCATTATTCTCCATTCGTATGGAGTTTCCATTTCCGGAGGGATGGTATGTCGATTTAGGAAAGAAGGGGTAAAGAGTTCCGATTTTATTAATCAGTTAGGGTTATGGATACCTTCAAGTAGTATACTCATAAATTAGTTAGTGTGTAGTTAACTAAGAATTCGGTTCTTTGCTACCTTGTTAAACTGGATGCAGGCTCATTAATCCTTTTAGATTAGTTATGAAATGATGAGCTAAGGTATGAAAGTTGATATGTTTGTCATTGAATTGTATCACAGCTGCTATGTATTGTTTAAGAGCATTTGGTTTTTGTTGAATGCTATATTTGCTTTGCTGATCAAGCAACTGCTTTTGAAAAGCCTTTGATACAGAACAATTCTGCTTTTGAAAAGCCTTTGGGATGCTTTACATATGGTTTGAAGCAGTTATTATAGTTGTTATTGGTTGTATGATACAAGGTTTATTCTTGAAGCTTTTTTAGGAATGAATAAGGCTTATATTAATTGTAGAAATTTACTAAGAAATGACCATTATATTAATTGTATGCCTCTATGAAATGACCATTATATAAACCCAGCTTCTCTGGATACGCAATGAAGAAGGTGAAGTAACCGAAGACAAATCAAATCATTCTTATCGGTAACATCATCTTCTTACTAACCATTATTGTTAAGCCCAACTTGCCAACACCTTCGCTAGTTGCTTCATCGCCAAAATTAGTAATCAAGTCTTGAATGTTGTTAAACAGAATTCAGTTGTTTAATTTTCGGCTTCCTTTGTGTAATATGGGAACGAGAGGGATTGTCGAGCGGAACAAGAGGGGCATACATAGATTGTGACAGCAGGACTTTGGTAGTCATCAGTTGTGGCCTTTTCATTTGTGTACTATGGTTGGTTGAAATTTGACGGATAATGAATAGTCGTGGGGGATCGATGAAGATAGTGTAGGACTGTAGGTGGCATAATTGGGTGTTAAAAGTTTTTTATTAATCGCTTTCATAACCGAGGGTAAATTAGTTAAATTATATGTGAGTTTAACACACCTTTTAGAGTCAAGAACAAAATATATGTTACCTCAGTGTAATTTATTCTAAAAATTAAAAACAAACATTTGTTGTATGTTTTATTATCTGTTTAATATTCAAGACAAAAGAGGAGAGAAAAAGAAAATACAGTTGAAGATGATGATGAATGAAGATGTATTACATTTAGAATTTAAAAAGAATAAGCGGATGGAATGCCCTTGCGCAGCGCAACCATGTTTCCCGGCCTCGAGAACACCATCTTCAATCAACAAACAACAATGCATACATGTTTATCAGTTACTTGTTGGCTACAATTTGAGGTGAAACTTGAAGTAAAAATAAAGATTATTTACCTGATATACCCCAAGTGTATGCGTCTTAAAACCCGCAGCACAGTAATCAAAATAGTACTCCCACGTACGAATAAATTTTTGGTTGAACCCCAAACCAAGGATTTTGCTGCATAAAGTAAACAACTACTCATGTTATGCTATGTTACGTTATGTTATGGAAACGCCTCATAATCATTCAATAATTTCAATTTACCTTTGCTTTTCCATGAAGTTTGTCCTCCAATATCTAAGTGTCTGATAATAATGTATCCCTATGTTTTCCACATGCTCCACACTACCATTTCATATTAGATCATCACTCAAACCAACCAACCAACAAAATTAACCAAAGAAAATACCAGAGTCTGGACGAAGCAGCCATGGCTGACGCCACTCTGCTAAACGAAGGCAAGCACCCTCCCGGAAATATGTATTCCTTTATAAAGTCCGAGCTTCTCCTATACTCGTCATATCTCGTGTCTGGGATCGATATGAACTAACATTCCCAAATCATTATTCATTAATATCATTCCTTTTTATAAAACACAATCATACATGTTAAGTGCTTGATATACCTACCTGCAACACAAATAGCCCGTTATCGGCCAATGCGGATTCACAACACCCGAAAAACTCTTCCATGTATTCATGCCCTACAGCTTCTAGCATTTCACTGCACACATCCGTCTTTTTGAGATACAACTCGCACGAACAAAATAATTTTGATGTACAACATTCTCAAATTCTCACTCACCAAGATATTATTCTATCGAATTTGCATGTTTCTGGTAACTGTCTATAATCACATAGCAGAAATCGGATCTTGTCCTGATAACCGAAACAACCCAAAGTTAATCGCAAGACTATAGATATAATGACTTACCTTGTATTATTAAATACCTACCTGTAGACCAGCTTCCTTCACCTTGGTTTCGGCATATCTTAGTTGCTCTTCGGATAAGGTGATTCCAGTGTATTTACACCCTGTGCGTTTCACTAATTCAATTGCTAAAGTTCCCCAACCACATCCGATCTCAAGAACCTCATGATTCTTTTCGACTTTTGCCTATATACAAGGATATATTTAGCACACTACTCCATTAGGAGCAAAAGAAATAATAATCGACACTAGGGTAGGGATCCTGTACATTAATCCAGAAGTGTATTATAACACTATATATAACACTATATAACACCATATAAACACCGTATAACAATATGTAACACCATATAACACCATATAACACTATGTAACACTATATGACACTATATAACAATATATAACACTATACATCTATCATAGACATGTTATCAGACAAACTATAGTGTTATATTTGTTATATAGTGTTATATAGTGTTATATGGTGTTACATATTGTTATACGGTGTTATATAGTGTTATATATAGTGTTATAATACACTTCTCACACTTCTGGATTAATGTACAGGATCCTCAATCATCGACACTATAAGTAACTTACTTTTTCAATCAATGAAGTGATTTTTCTCATCTGTGCATCTTTTAAGTCTTCATTTTCACTCTGTTACATGAAGATAGAGTTCTACTAAATCACAAATTAACGAGAAGATGTAACAATGATTTGAAATTTGAAATTTGAAATTCGTACCTTGAATATTGCACATGAATATGTCATGGTCTCGTCCAAGAAGAGGGCGAAGAGATCGTTACTCTAAAAACCACAGATGAAATATAGTAAACTTCTTGCTGACCAAAGTGCTTAAAATTAAAAAAAAAAAAAAAAAAAAAATCCGAAATACCAGATCATAGTGGCGAGATATGTTCCTACGTGCTTGAGTAAGAGAATTTTGCCGCGAAATATGATGATAAAAATACTTAGCAGATGCAACTCCAGCTGTTAAAAACATTGGCGTCCACCAGCCTCCGCTAATAAAATTACATATAAATATATGACTGACTATTCGTTAAACGATTTATATAACGCAGATGAAAGCTATTATTAAGTATTAACTACTACCTCTTAGAGGCAGAACTTTGTAAATCTCGGTTAAAAATGAAGATCTATGTAACACGATGACAAGTTCAGTAACAAAGCATAATAAATTAATAATTAATAAGTAACTAATATTTTAGATGTCAACATTAATATTACCATAAACATATTCAAAAGGCCTTCCTTTTCATCGACAAACGAGAAGTCTCCGTTTATGTACGCGTCAGCAAGACCCAAATCAGCTTCTGTAACAATCTGATAAACACCGAAAGCATTACATTTTAATACGTTTCTCTAACAAGAGGTATAATGTCCTAACAACTGCCGCCTTAACCGACCTTCCAATAAAACTGTGGATTATGAACTTTTAAGTAAACTCTCAACGGGCTCTTCTTTCGCGTTCCCTCAAAGGTGAACATCGTACCACCTTCTTCCAATAAACTGTACAAAAATTAACAGTATATTTAGTCGGCTTATGTTTCAAGTTTAAAAGTGATATTATGTGTTATGAACTTATGATAGTGTTACTCACATTAAACTGCCCATAGCAATATAATCTTGAAGGAATCTGGCAACAAAAAACCGCGCACCAGTTTCCATTAACGAGGGTGCCATATGTTTAGGATTGTTGAGAACTTCATAACTCGTATTAAGCACGCTGTTTGCCGCAACCATACCAGCCTAGAACGAAGTAAAAACATTGAGATACATGTGATATATATACATATCCGTAAAAGAGATTTTCACGTCATGTATACTAAAGTAATCGTTTACCTTTAGTCCATCCTCATGGAACCCGTAACCTATAAATAATAAATTATAATCCATAAGTATCAACAACATTTGCTACTTTGCTTAACGAAACATAAATTACGTTTTAACTTTCAACCTTGGTATGCACCGCAGAACCAGATTCCTCTCTTTCCTTGAATGTCGTTAAGCGAGAGTGAAGCCTTGTATGCTGCAACTGATGGGACAGGATGTCCGGTTGTCCATGTCAGCATCGTATTTTTTGGTTTTCGCGGTGGATTTAACGTTACTAAGTAAGGTAGCCCGTTACTATCATCGATGTTCTGCATTTTAGCGTCGATTATTGAAAACATAAAACATAGTTTAGTTAAATTCAAGGATGTAAGCAATTGATATAAACCTGAAGCACGTTTAACCAATATGTTAAGCAAACTCGGTTGTCCACTGTTCCGAGAAAGTTCCATGCACTCCATGCTGATGCGTTTCGGGGCATTAAACTTTTGTCACGGTGAAGAAAAATATCACTGCAAAATGAGAAAAAAAATATTATGACCAAAAGAAAACATATAAAGCCCTTAGATCGAAAAAGGAAGGGCCAAGGTTGAATCTATTCACATGTGAAATAAAAAGTTCGTTCACATGCGAATTAACATGTTGAGTAAAGTACACGGATGGTCCCTGTGATTTACCAAAATTTTCGATTTGGTCCCTAGCTTTTCAAAAGTGTACACGGATGGTCCCTATGGTTTGCACTTTGGAACGTATTCAGTTCCTAGCCAACAAATCTAAAGGTTTTAGCATGTCCAGGTTAGGGACTAATGCGTTGCTAAGTGCAAACCACAGGGACCATACGTGTACTTTTGGAAAAAGTTGGGGACTAAATGCGTTACAAAGTGCAAACCACAGGGACCATCTGTATACGTTTGGAAAGCTAGGGCTCAAATCCAAAATTCTGGTAAACCATGGGGACCATTCGTGTACTTTACTCAACATGTTTATTGACATGTGAGGGGTTTTTTATTTTTATTTTTTATCTTAGGGTCCAAATGTGTTGTTTGGTTGTCATACGGACCTGCCGTTGCATACCTATAGACATAATTAAAAGCGCCAAGTATTCTTTTTTCGTCATATGTGGCTTCTTCTCCTAATATCCTGAGAGTGTCGGGTGCATGTGTGGCTATTATGCAACCGGAAAAGCTTTCTTCGGACCCATCTTCACACACTATCAAACAACCTGCTCAATAAATCCTTAATATTAGTACAAGAGTCCTAAACATGCAGATATGCAACAAAAGTATAACGAACAATTACTTACCATCATCGAGGTTTGAGACAGATTGAACCGCACAACCTGTTCTTATCTGGCAGCTTCTGTTCTCCAGTTCTTCTTTCACCTTTTTAACGTATGTTTGTGAACGCCATTTGACAGTAAACCACTGAGGGCGACCAAAAAGCTGATAAAAACGATGAAATGTTATTTTCAATGTGGTTTTATTAAATAATGTATGTTGTGAAAGATTTGGATATGAACGAATAAAATACCTGGAGTAGATGATGATTGCGGCAAAATGATAGTATAGAAAACGCGGAGAAGCTCAGAACTCCTTCTGCAGGGCAAGACCAGATAGAGGAGCATACCGGAACCTGTTACCACTTAAAAGGAGGTTAAATATTTTCAAAAAAAAAAAAAAAAAAAAAAACGATACAATGTATTTATAAAAAAAATGAAGTTTTCTCACAAGATACGCCTTTTGAAACAATTCAGAGTAACCATGTGACTTGATGAAGTCTCCCAATGTTTGGTTGTCAATAACGTCTTGGTTGTGTTCAACCTCTTCAAGGTACCTATATGTATACGTCACATAACATATATAGGTAACCCGCACATTTAGGATAAAAAGACACATATGTGTTGTGGTGCAGCTTGTTGCCCGTTTACCTGCCATTCTTATGTAATTTTCCTAACGTTAAGGAAAGCTGTGAAGTCATTTTGGTTAAAAATGTACCTCAAAACATCGTGTTTAAACTTGGTGATTTCGCGAATCATGTTCCAGAAGTAAGGATTTAGCAGATTCTTTTTTTGTGCAAAGAGACCTGACAACGCGTTTCGACTGCCCCATTCACAACCATTTCCTTCATCTAAGCTCACTGAGAATGACATATCAGAAATCTCAATATCAACTCCAAGTGTCTCAAACAATTCCATCATGTTGGGATATGTCACCTGCATATATATCAATACTATGTTCATTTTAAAATATATATATAACAAATTATTCTAAGTTAAACTAAGTTATAAAGTTTAGGGGCATAAGTGTCATTATTGTAAACTATGTATTAGAAGTTAAAGTTGTACAATGTAATTAGTAAGGTCTAACTTCTAAGTTGTAATTAGGTTATTAGGTTGATTCGGTGTTTCTGAAACGTTGCGACGTTTAGAAAAACAACAGTTCGTTTAGTATATATACATATACCGCGTCGATCTATATGAACGAATAAGTGGAATCAATACAAAAATCTCTATCAATTGATAAATAAACTTATATGTGTTCAGATGGAGCTTTGATATAAACAATGTACATATCAAAGCTTGCATCGAGAATCAACACGTGTTCGTCCCATTCGCTTTCGATACTTTTGGCGCTCTCGTCCCTGACGCGGTGCGGTTCCTCAAGCAGGTTCAGCAGGTGGTAAGCAGTAACACCGCGCATGTTAGGGGCAGAATTTTGTGTTTAGCAGGGTAGGGTTTGCTATTCAGAAGGGGGTAGCGGCGCAACTTGTTGCTCGTCTACCTGCCATTAGTCTGTAATCGTCTCTGTTTTTATGATTCGATATAAATGTAGTTTGAAAAAGTGTTACACCCAAAAAAAAAATGTACATATTGATTATCAATATGTTGTTGACATAAACTTATATGTATTTGTCAAAGTTACAATTATTTTACATGTTCAATTATATATTTGAAAATTGTTTGTCAACTAAAAGTTACAGTTTATAGTAAAAAAAAAACGGTATATTCATTTTTTTTTCTTTTGGAATTATATGCTTATTAATTTATGAAGTAAACACATCCACATTTGTGTGGTGGAAATGAGTATATCATTTTGCATTTAAAAAACAGACACGTCTAGCTTAAACCATAAACCTATTATTTATAAATTTATAAATATATAAAAGTAATAAAAAAGTAATTAAGTACCCGGTTGAAGACCATGAAACCCAGGTCCAAGTCAACACCTCCATCCACGGTGACAGTTTTGGCATGACCACCGAGATACTCTTCCTTCTCATACAACACCACCTCCGCCCCGCCTTTCGTAAGCGTATAGGCCGCCGCCAATCCGCTTATGCCCGCACCAACTACCGCCACTCTCATCCTGCACAATATAACTAACTAACTAACTAACTGACTAACTGACTGCCAATGTGGGCTAGCCTACTTGGTAGAGGCAGATGTCCCACGTTCAAAATGGGCAAGGTGAATATAAGATTATTGGTAAAGAAGTAACACTAACAGTAAAAAAAAAAAAAAAAAACTAACTAACTAACTGAATACCAAGAGTGGATCAATAAAAATAAAGAAATTGCTTCTACATTGGTTCTAAATCAATAAATATACCTTAGCAAAAATAGATTCAGAGAAGATAATATTGAAGAAGCTGCTGGTGCTTGTTTAAGATATTATTAAAAAAAGAAGAGGTAACGACAGGACAAAACAAAACCGGATAGATCGTCCCTCAACTTTTTGAGACTGAAATGGTATATATACTGCCATTGGATAATACTATTCTCACACCATACATGTTCCCAAAGATACCATGTAAACAATTACAAAAACTATAATTAATTATTTATTAGTATTTGGGGAATTGGCCTGTGATAATCCCATCTAGACATTATTGGCCATTAATAATCCCACCTCAGAATATTCCCCCCACCAGTCCCACCTTTCACCTATTTTTCCTACAATGGTCCCCCGTTAAAAAAACTTAACGGAGTTAAGTTTTTTTTTCAAATTACAAACAGATTTTTTAGGGCTTTTGATCAGAATGATGATACGAGTCCATTGATGTAAAACTTACTTCGAAATGGTGCTCCAAGTGACTTGATTTTGGTTAATTGGAAATTTAAACACCCGAATTGAAGCGTCGTTTTCATCATTTGGAGCACCGTTTCGAGGCAAGTTTTACATCAAGGGGCTCATATCATCGTTCTACTCAAAAGCCCTAAAAAATCTGTTTGTAATTTGGAAAAAAGCTTAACTCCGTTAAGTTTTTTTAACGGGGGACTATTGTAGGAAAAATAGGTGAAAGGTTGGACTGGTGGGGGGAATATTCTGAGGTGGGATTATTAATGGCCAACAAGGTCTAGATGGGATTATTAGAGGCCAATTTCCCTTAGTATTTTTCTATACATATATTTAATTTATTCATGTTAAAACATTTTTAAACAATTGTTCCAGTGGTTGTTACATGATTTGTTATTTTGCACATATATGGATATAAAAAAAAGGAAGATAATTTGGCGTTAACATGTCAAGAAGTTATTTATATAGTTATAGAATAGAAGATACCTTTTGGACTAGTTTACAACCAATAGAAAGAAAGAAAGTCTCACGCAATATTATGCTAGAGACAAAGAAAGCCAACGACGATGGAAAGGCTAAGAGATACGCCACGACATGCATTGCTGACAAATCCTTTTTCTTATTTTAATTCACATATTATTATTATTATTATTATTATTATTATTATTATTATTATTATTATTATTATTATTATTATTATTATTATTATTATTATCTCTTTCATATAAGAAGTTTATGCATAATGAGTAAGTATATCGTTATCAACTTCCATTGGGTAAGAAAAATTGACAAAACTTTATTGTTTCCCTCGTAATTTAAGAGTACTAAGAATACGAGAAACCACTATAAACGTAAGATTTGAGTCACTATTCACAAGATTTGACGTAGATATTAATCAGTTATGAAATGTTTAGGAAAGCCCATCACCCATTGCATTATTGTCTAGTGTCACTTTGAAGGTGAGATAAGGCTTAGAGACCATCAGGTCCTGAGTTTGATTTTTACAAGAGGGTATTCCCAGATTTATCGGGTTTTCTTTTGAATTGATGTATAAATATTGTTGCCTAGTGGAGATGGATATGATCGGGTGCTGATGACACAGTAATACTCGAGTGGTCCATCAGTGATTCTAATATGCCGTTAAAAGAATGAAATGTTAAGGAAGGTTTAGAATAAAATAGAGAGATGTGGAAAGTTGAAGAAAAAAAAGGCAGCAATTAATGTTACTACTAGTGAAGATGTAGGATTGTAGGACGTGGTCCATTGCAAACCTTTTAAATGTTTGCGGTTGTGTATGGATTGAGAAAGATGCGTATCTCATCCAGGCCCATACCTATTACCCACCCACCTTCTCATTGTCCTTTTACTCTTTTTACAGACCCCCATGCCCAATTGCCCACTGTTGTTTTTTTTATTTATTTAATACCCAAAGAAAATTTCCAAACAAAATAACCCACCTTATGAGGGAACCATTGTTCCATTTTACTTTGTCCCCATTCTCTAGCCACTTCCCCTCTGAACTTTGCAATTGAGAAAGTGTTGTTTTTTTTTCGTGGAGCCCCAACAATTCGGGGTTATTAATCCTAGCTTTGCAAAGGTCTTTTGCCACAAAAACAATATCTTTCCAAGCCCCAATTAGACCAATTTTAGAGTGACCTGGTCTGCCTCCCCATGATCCTTGTGGATGGCCGTAACGACTCGATCCCAAAATTGATTCGGATCGCTTTTAAATCTCCATCTCCATTTCATTAGTAAAGCCCAATTCAAGCTTCTCATCTCGCCCAACCCCAAGCTGCCAAATCTTCTAGGAGCTTGAATTTTGGTCCATGTGACCCACCAAATTTTAGGTAATAGATGTGAATGCTCTTAACCAAATTTTAAAGAGCAATTATAATTTTTGCTTAAAAATAATATTATATTTTTTTTACGGAATTTTTGCTTTAAGATTAATACTATATTTTTTACGGGATGAAGGTTGCCCCCTTACTTATAGAGTGGGTCATTGTGAACTACTTGATGAACAAAAGTGATGAATTAACAAAAGTAAAGTACTTAATGAACCATTGTGATTGACTAGTTGTTTAACAAAGAAAAAAAATACTGAAAAATCAAAGCATATACACAACCATTCAATTCACCGTATTCGTACGCATGGACACTTTTTTAAAAATTAATGTCATGACAACAACATGACTAAGATATGTTTTAACGAAAAAAAAACGTGCTATTTTGCATTATTAGATAAAGAGTCTCACGTGTAAACTCACCCTGCTCGGGGCTATGTCTAAGGTCGACTCCTCAACCGCCATGAAACCATGCCCTCTTGATGCGCGGGAATCGGATTGAATCTGTAGGGTAAAGTTCTTGTACAAATAATCTTAACATACTAAACATACAAATTGAAGGAAAACTCAAAAAGACAAGGTGGCATTTTTGTAATTATCAATAACTATCAAAGTTACTCTACAAATATACCTAAAAAAACCTAACCACTCCCCCCACCCCAAAAAAAACCTAAACCCCCACCCCCCCCCCCCCAAAAAAAAACCTACCCCCCCCCCCACCCCCCAAAAACCTAAAAAAACCTAACCCCCCCGCCCCCCACCCCCAAAAACCTAAAAAAACCTAACCCCCCCCCCCCCACCCCCAAAAACCTAAAAAATCCTAACCCCCCCCCCCACACCCCCAAAAACCTAAAAAAATCTAAAAAAATAAAAAAAACACACAAATTATTTTATTTTATTTTTTTAACATTTTTTATTAAAAAATCGCTACTTTTAGTAGCAGCCAAAAAAAAAAAATTTTTTTTGCTAACGAAATGTAGCGATTTTTTAATAAAAAATGTTAAAAAAAATTTGTGTTTTTTTTAGGTATTTTTGGTTGTAACTTTGATAGTTGGTGGTAATTACAAAAATGACACCTTGTCTTTTTGGGTTTTCCTTCAATTTGTATGTTTAGTATGTTAAGATTATTTGTATTTGATCTTTTGCCTGAATCTGTAAACCCTCCCCCGCGTCAGGATCGAACCTTGGATTAAAACCCCGATCACGTCTCCACTAGGAATGATTAGAACCACTAAACCAAATTTTTAGACAAAAAACTTTTAGGTGTAGCTATCCGTTTAGCTTTTAGGTGTAGCTAGTAAAACAGAAACTTATATCTATAGCTTCAATTCTCCGCTAGTGAGACTCAACTACGATATTATGATAAATTAAAAATAAAATAACAAGGAAAAGTAAACTCGAAATAATATATAACAGAATATACAAACAATAAATAATGAATAAGATAACGTAACATAGATAGGTTAGTCAATGTAACATAGGTAGGTTGTCAATAGTGTAGAACTGTAGATTGTAGAGGCTCAATGACACCAACCTCCGGTGTAGACTGTAGATTGTCGGGCACCAAGCCGAATATTTCTCTCTCATAACATGTACGTCTGTGTTTCGGTTACTCGTACATACTACTTATAACACGATCTAAAATAAATTATATCGAGTCAACCAATTAAAGCAAAACACTACTCTAGTTTTGCTAAAAAAACTAAAATGATGGAAAGACTACAATTTTAAACTGAGAGCAAAATTGTAATTTTTCAGGACAAATGAGCGTGTGCCAGGTAGTCGCCTCACACGAATAAAAATTACACTGAGTCAACCAATTAAAACAAAACACTATCATAGTTTTGTCAAAAAAAAAATAAATAAATAAAACCAAGACATGACTATAATTTTGCACCGAGGTCAAAATCGTAATTTGACAGCAAAAAAACAAAAAAAAAAACAAAAGCGATGACAAAACTATAAATATGAGTTGAGTGCAAAATCGTAATTTGATTGGAGGTAAAAAACAAAACCAATGACACAACTAGAAATTTTAACAGGACAAAATAGTAATTTGGCTGGACGAACGGGGAAGCGCCAGACAACTGTCTGACACTATTCCCACTTCTCTTTGTATATGTAGTATAACTAGTTGATGCCCCGCCAGCGTTGCGGGGCGATGGCCGAATAATAAGCGAATGTTAGACAGCTCATTGACACGAAAAACAATTAAATCGAGTCAACCAATTAAAACAAAACACTTTTATAGTTTTGATAAAAAAAAACTAAAACAATGGCAATATTGTATTTTTTAACTGAGGGAAAGTTGTATTTTTTGATTGGGGTAAAATCGTAATTTGCCAAAAGCTAAAGTGATGGCAGTACTGTAATTTGAACCAGGGAAAAAATTGTAAATTTTCACAGGGGCAAATTCGTAATTTTGAATTTTGGATAACAAGGTAATATAAATTTGAACTAAGGGCACAATCGTAATTTTAAGCTGACTATTCCCCCATTTGGTAAATGTATGTATAGTAAATAATATAATTTCAGCATGTGTTCCAACTAAGAATCTTAAAAACTACTAATACTGATACTAATTGCAAATTAAAAAAAAAACTAAGAATCTTAAAACTACTAATCCTGATACTAATTGCAAATTTTAAAATAATATTTTAACTTTAAACTCCCATAAAAAAATATAAAATGATATCGTGTTAGAACATTTTAATATTTTATTACGTCAACGGGCCTAAAAGAACTCCCAGGCTCCCAGCAGGCTTATTTAAGACTTAAGTTCATAGTCCATTTTAGGCCCAAATTTCGTTTCAATAATCCGGCCAACTTCATCCAAAATTAAGCTATTTTTTCCTGCCTGATGTGGGCCTCTTACTACTTTATTTGATTTCATGATTGATATTTATAAAAACACATATATCAGTCGAAATATAAATTTTCAAACTGTATCGAAGGGTTTGGTTTACGGTTTATTCTAAAAAATGATTGGAGAAAATCTCGAACTGGACCGTAAGAGTAAGAGATTTTAGGCTATGTAACTTTTTATAATTTACTTTTGCGTGTGTTTATTTTAAGTTAGATTCTACACATGACTGTGCTTTGCTTAACATTTAAATATGGAAGATTGATCTTATAAATTTTGTTGCAACATTATTGCTTCTTTAGTTTGTGTGTATATCAAGAATATTTTTGTTATGGAGGCCCAATAGTCCCAAACGGTGAAACTAAAACCTTAGTAACAGTCTATTTTGATTCACTTTTAGATTCTAGAGTTGGCTTTATTTTACAATGGTAGATATCAGTTACTAACATTCTGTCTGACTCAAGGTTTAATCTAAAAACATCAAAAGCGAACCATGAACACATTCTGGAACACAAGGAACTATCGTCGCCACTACCTGTTGGAATATTTACTAGAGTTAGACACAATTAATTATACGTTATTATTTATAGGTTCGCAATCTCTTTAAAGTGCTTTGAGAAATTAGATGGGAACATGTCTCATGCTAGGAGGATGTATTATGTATAAACCATGGACTGGTTTATAACTAACAACAAGATGCTTGGCAAGTCTCTTTAGTTGTGTTTTACTTTGAATCCTACACACGCGTAAGTGTAGTGTAAATTCCGTTCCAATCAACCTTAAAAGTTTCGAACTTGGGCACATACCCTTAAGTGTAGTGTAAATTTCATTCCAAAAAGCCAACCATATAACTCTTTTAATTAACCGTTAGTTAAATCAATTGAATTGGTATCAAATGGTTTAGATATGGCTAAAAATCAAAGGTCTTAGTTGACACTCGGAACTACAACTATCCATACACTCAAAGAAACTATGGAATTAAGAGAAACACACCAAGCTATTTTCAGCAACTAAGTCATCACATAACTATTTCATGACAAACTCACCAAGAGGTATGAATCTTTTTCTAAGATATATGTATTTCTTCGTTATAAAATAATAGCATGGCGACAAGAAATAAATACTATATTAGTTGTAACTTAGCGTATTTTCAAAACGCTATTACATTACCTTAATTAGGGATGTGTTAAAAAATTATCAACAAAATTTCTAATATTTCTCAAAAGAATATAACACTAGCTGTAACTTAGGGTATTACTTGGTTTACATTAAACCAATTGATAATTAAACAGTATAAAGGTCATTTTAAAAGTTAAAACCAAATAACAATACAAGTATACAAAATGTAATTACTTTTTCATTTATTACATTTTATAATTTATAATTTTTATTTGTTTTAATTCTAGTTTGTTTTTGAAAAGTCGACATTATATACTTCATATATTTATTTTAATTTGTTTTTGAAAAATCATCATTCTATCATACTACACAAAAGATTGAAGATCCTGTACATTAATTCAAAAGTGTGAAAAGTGTGAGAAATATTGTGGAGATCACATGTTGCTCAATCTAAATTAATTTAAAAGAGTAAACAAGTAATTTTATTATTGATTTAATTAATTGATAACCTTCTATAATCGCCACCCTTAATTACAGGAATACAAATTAATAATAAATCTACGAATTTGTGTCATCTCGATGAGAACTGTATAGTGTTATATATTTTTTATATAGTGTTATATACTGTTACATAGTGTTATATGGTGTTATATAGTGTTTTTTGGTGTTATATAGCGTTATATGATGGATGTATAGTGTTATATGGTGTTATATAGTAATTTATGGTATTATATAGTGTTATTTGGAGTTATATAATGTTATATAGTGTTATAGTGTTATATTTTTCTGATTACATGTCTATGATAGATGTATAATGTTATATATTGTTATATAGTGTTACATATTATATGGTGTTACATAGTGTTATACGGTGTTATATGGTGGATGTATAGTGTTATATATTTCTTGTAGCAGTTACATATTTCTGGATTTTTTAGAATGTCCGGATTTTAGAATAAGTTTAAAATTGAATCGCTAAAATTTAGGAGTGAATCGCTAGAATTTAAGGGAGGTTACCTAATTTGAAACATATACAAAAACACTATTACCCCCTACAATTTTCAAATCAGTCCAAATAATTAAAAAATAATTTATCATTTAGTCTAGATTTATCTCAACCATTAAATAAAAAATTTAATAGTTTAAAACACTTATTACACTTCTTACCATTTAAACACTTTATACGCTATCCTCCTATCCCTACGCAAAATTAACATTTTTTGTGGATAACATAACTATACAGTCTTTATACGTCTCACTGGATGAATCTTGATCACTCGATTAACCCCACGTGTCAACCATCCAGTTCGTCAAACAATAACCGCGTACACATGTGAACAATAGTATTATCTATCTATGATCCATCTCACCGCCCAATTCACATGACTCGAAAGCAGATCACAGCCGTCGCCTTCGCCGTGGCTTATACTTTTCCACGTTACACGTGGCTCATACTTCACGGCTCATTAAAGATAACAAACAAAATATTATATATTTCTTTATTATGACCTTTTCTCGTTAAAATCACATTCACGTAATCCTTGTTGAATCTCCAAGTCACCTCTTATATTATCAATTGAATCTCACACAAAATTCCACATTCTACCTATTCCAATTCAAACATATCTGATACACTTTATACATCATCGATCAATTTCGCAAATTGTTTTCATTTGTTGATATTATCAATTTTGCACTCCGTGTTAATTGATTTGTTCCTTTCTATATGGCGATGAGTCTAAACCAGATCGGAGCGATATCCGGTACACCAATCCCAACCGAATCAGCAGGAGGAGAGACAACAACAACAGCAGTAGTGAGTGCGTCCGCCGTATGGAGGTCTCCACCGGCGAACATCAGAGTATCCGTACAGAAACAATCAACAGAGGCAGACCGGTTATCACCATCTCCACCAATGAGTCCGGTTCGAGGCGGAATAAGGGCGGATCTGTCGGTGGCGTGCCAGGCGTTGATGACGGAGGAGGAGGTGGTGGTGAAGGAGCATCGAACCGGTGCTGGTGGGGTTAAGGAAACGAAGGGGGTGCCGGTGTATGTGATGATGCCGTTGGATAGTGTTACGATGGGGAATGGAGTGAATAGGCGGAAGGCGATGAACGCGAGTATGCAGGCGTTGAAGAGTGCGGGGGTGGAGGGGGTGATGATGGATGTGTGGTGGGGGTTGGTGGAGAGGGAGGCGCCCGGTGAGTATAATTGGGGTGGTTATGCGGAACTGTTGGAGATGGCCAAAAAACATGGGTTGAAAGTACAGGCTGTTATGTCTTTTCATCAGTGTGGCGGGAACGTCGGTGATTCTTGCACGTGAGTACTCGTCGTCGTTTTACTTTTACTTGCTTTATTATTTTGGATTTTTCGATTTCGTTACCTTTTTTTTATTTCAAAATGGTGTAAATTTATAGTATGATTAGATGGTGTGTGAGTTAATAATAATAAAAGTGTGTATCTATCGGCCTATCTGCACACCAAAAAGTGTTTTTTGTCCTATATGCACACCCTGCAGTGTCGAGCTGTGGCTAAAGCGTGACGTTTTGGTCCGGTCAACCAGACAAAGACTGGCGGGTCTGTTAACCGGACCAAAACGCGGCCAAAGCTCGGCGTTTTGGTCCAGTCAACAGACCAGTCAGACACCCGTAAGTCTTTGTCTGGTTGACCGGACCAAAACGCCACACTTTAGACATAGCTCGACATTGTAGGGTGTGCATATAAGACAAAAAAGAACTTTTTGGGGGTAGCTATCTATTGGTGTGTAGATAGTTTGAACCTAATAAAAAACCTAAATTAGTATATTAAAGTTTTATGATATATTTGCAGGATACCTCTTCCAAAGTGGGTGTTGGAGGAGTTAAATAAGGACCCTGATCTTGCATACACAGATCAATGGGGAAGGAGAAACAATGAATATCTTTCCCTTGGGTGTGACACCATCCCCTGCCTCAAGGGCAGGACTCCCATTCAGTGCTACTCCGACTACATGCGCGCTTTCCGCGACAAATTCAGTCATCTCCTTGGTGACACTATTGTGGTACCTTACCTATTACATATCTTTCCCGAACACTTGAATTCATTCTATGATGTGGAAAGTTGATTTATTCGGTATGCTATGTAGGAAATTCAAGTTGGAATGGGTCCAGCCGGTGAGCTTCGATACCCATCTTACCCTGAGAAAGACGGAAAATGGAGATTCCCCGGAATTGGTGCCTTCCAGTGTTATGATAAGGTTCGTTATTCACACTTTTGCTTCTTGTGTTTGGTTTTATTTTGTACGATCAATGCGGGTGCTAAACGGGCTGTGTTCGCGGGTTCAACCTGAAACTGACCCGAACCCGTTTAGACTAAACCCAAACCCGTGAGTTTCGTGTCAGAAATACACACCTCTACTTACACCATATGTTGTATTGCAGTATATGCTTAGCAGTTTGAAAGCGGCAGCTGAGAACTATGGTAAGCCCGAATGGGGCAGCACGGGCCCGACAGATGCAGGCGAGTACAACAACTGGCCCGAAGACACCAATTTCTTCAAGAGAGAAGATGGTGGATGGAACAGTGAGTATGGCGAGTTCTTCCTCTCATGGTACTCGCAGATGCTATTGGATCATGGAGATCGGATACTCTCGTCGGCCACCTCAATTTTCGAAAACCAAGGGGTCAAAATCTCGGTTAAAGTCGCCGGCATCCACTGGCACTACGGAACCCGGTCCCACGCCCCTGAGCTCACCGCTGGCTACTACAACACACGTTACCGAGACGGGTACCTCCCAATAGCCCGAATGCTGGCACGTCACAGTGCTGTTTTCAATTTCACGTGTATTGAAATGCGGGACCACGAGCAGCCTCAGGATGCGCAGTGTGCACCGGAGAAGTTAGTGCAGCAAGTGACATTAGCGACCCGGGAAGCACAGGTGGCTCTAGCGGGAGAGAACGCGTTACCAAGATACGACGATTATGCACACGAGCAGATCTTGAACGCGGCTTCATTATCGGATAACGATGAAATGTGTGCTTTTACGTACTTAAGGATGAATCCGGAGTTGTTTCAGGCTGATAATTGGAGGAGATTTGTAGCGTTTGTGAAGAAGATGAAAGAGGGGAAGGATGTGCACAAGTGTTGGGAGCAAGTGGAACGAGAGGCGGAGCATTTTGTGCACGTGACTGAGCCGTTGGTGCAGGAAGCCGCGGTTGCACTTACGCATTAGAGACCATCAATTATTTGGTTTGGTTTGGTTTCTATATTGTTAGTACTTACTCTGGTTATTAGATGAGTAATAGGGTGGGCTTTGTTTAATTTCTTAATAGCAGTGTAATAAAGAGTGGGCTTTGTTTTAAATACAAGCCATATACACTTTGTTGTAAAGTTTCATACAGCTTAAAGAAGCACCTTTGATTATACTTGTGGCTGTCTAGTCCCGTGACCCAGTCACTTCTCAGGAGCTCAGCGAACTGGCGGGTATCACGACATTACTATCTCAGGTCAACCTTTCTTCAAACAGAGACGCATGGACCTGGGAATCGGGTTCGAATGGTGAATTTTCGGTAAAAAAATTAAGAAATATTATAGCAAACGGGTCACAAGTCGCTGAGGGAACAATATTCGAATGGCACAAATGGGTTCCTAAAAAGGTCAATATCTTTGGGTGGAGATTGGCTCTCGATCGCCTACCCACTAGAGTGGCCCTTGAAAAAATAAACATCTCAATTCCCTCACTTTCGTGTCCATTATGCAATGACGATAATGAAAATGTGGAGCGCTTATTCGTCTCGTGTTATGTGTGCTCCGGGGGGGGGGGGGGGGGGGGGCTTGAATTTGTCGTTCAGTAGTGTTATATATGTAGTTTTCGTATAGAAATTTTTGGATATATACGTTTTAGCCCCCACCCCCCCCCCCCACCCCCCCCCCCCCCCGTTTCTATAGAAGTTCTTCAAAAAAACTGATTGTATAATTCTAGATTAATATCAACAATCCAGGGGGCGATGTAGATTTACGTATCACATACATATTTACGTATCACCAAGCTAGCTCCTTTCCCACGCCGAGTTCTTACCCTGGGCGACATATGCCACTCCCAAGACTCGAACCCGGTACCTCTGGGAAGAGGTGGGTGTCGGTGGCCAACTGGGCTACCCCAGTTGGTTAATATATTATTTGTGTTGGTAAATTCGTATTAAATATAAATAACACGCAAATCTGACACGCAACATGTGTCAAAAAATTATAAAGACCCGCAGCAACACGCGGACATTCCCACTATATAATAATAAATAAAAGTAGTAAATTAGAATCAAATACTAAGAAAAAAAGTCATCTTGAAGTGTCGCGTTGTGTTCCACCAAATCCAAGGAGATTATAGTATGTTTTGTGGTTACTTATTTATCATTCATTCATTCGCACATTGTTGTTCTTCACTAACTTCTTCTAACCTGAATGACGCTTCAAACTTGTTTTTGTTAACCTCACAAATTGCACGGATTCCATTCATCACCCAAGATTATGTTATGGAATGACACTTCAAACTTAGGTAATATCCATGGGGATTCTTATCTTGGCCAAGCGGGTCCCCGACACTCCTTTTTCGCTTCATAGTGTAATCTTTACTAAAAATTTTTATGTAGTGTAAAATATTGGATTTTGAGAGTTTGACCCCCTGATTTTACCAAACACCAAGTTCAAGATCAACCACCAAGGGTAGTATCCGTACGGCCGTACCAGTATTATTCTTCTCTAACTTCAAAAGAGGTGTGTACAGCTATTATCTTTATCGTCTCATTGAATATTGGAGACTCATGTGTAAAATGTTTAATTATTCACGTATAAGCAACTTGATTATGCATACATGTGTTGTAACATGTGCTTAGGGTGAAGGGGTGCTCACCTAATAGGTGAGTCCCCTCTCTTACGCCAAACCAATTCTCGTGTGCCACGTCAACTCCCCTCTTAAACTTCCCTAACACCCGAAATTGATGGCGGCACTCCCCTCTTAACTCTCCTTATTTTTTTATTCAAAAAAAAAAAAAAAAGAAATAAAAAGTTTGATTGGTTGATGCTCAGCTGGCCCACCAACTTTCCCCTCTCCTCCATCGGTGAATCCATGCCCAATTCACACCCCGATTCGGGACCCCGCAGTGATGGCGGCGGTGTTCCCGATCGGGGAAACCTATCACCGCATCCCCTCACCGAAGACGCCCCGTACACCCTTAGGGAGTTTTCTAAAAAAAAACTAGAATTTTCCTTTTTAACCTTAAAGTTTTATCTTTAACAATTTAAGTTTAAAGTTTAATCTTTGTTTCCTTTTAACCCTAAAGTTTTAATATTTGACAATTTAAGTTTAAAGTTTTAATCTTTGATAATTTAACCCTTTTGATTAATTTGATTTTTCACTTCTAATTCAAAAGTTTCTATCTTATACGATTTAACCACTTTGATTAATTTGATTTTTCACTTCTAATTCAAAAGTTTCCATCTTTCGCAATTTAACCACTTTGATTTTTTTTACTTATGTGTGGTAATCTTGGCTTTGGAGGTTTTTTAAACAAAAAATGGTTGTGCATATGGTTGTTAAAACCTTGGCTTTTGGGGGTTTTTAAAAAAAATTAATTTTTTTACTTTTCACCCAAAAGTATTTCATAAATTATTTCTAACCCAAAACTATTGGTTTTTTTTTTACTTTTAACACAATACTTTTTATCTTTTGCAATCTATGCTCACAACTTTTTTTTTTATTTTCAGCTTTGGTCCTTTATAGTTTTTGTTTTCCGCAAATTTTTTGCTTTATACTTCGTTCTAAATTTTGTGACTTAACACATCGGAACGTGCGTATTTGGTTTAACGTTTTTACGTTTCGTTCTAAATTTTACGAGTTAACACGACGCAACGTGCGTGTGTGGGTGAACGTTTTTACATCGTCTATTTTTTCCCGTTTGACAGGTTCAACATAACGTGCGCGTCTTAAATCGACTTAGTTATAACTAAAGAATCCCCGCCGCATTGCGGGGTCGTAATTCTAGTTATATTTATAAAACACCAAATTAAATGGTCAGACTAACTTAATTACACACAACTGGCAAATGTACCTGTCATTATGTAGTCAAGTCGGTAAGACCGGGATTAATCCAAGGACACAAGGGCGCGACTCTCGATACAAACTTTTATCGAGCCCTAGTCTATTGATGTTTAGTAGTATTTCAAGTTTTCTATTGACTACTAAAGCAATTAAGAACGCAAATCACTAAACAAAGCAAGCAAACATGATTATAGGTGAGATCACATAATGAGAAAGTAGCTACCTAGGAAAGGTTCATGTTAACTCACTCACAACTCACGAGATGTCGAGATTAGATAACTATGTTTTGGCTACTAAGATCTTGAAATAAACTATCTAGACCTAAACTGGATGGCGGATCACCCTCTAAACATACATTGAAGTTTGTAAAAATTCCATGCGCAGATACGTAAAGTTTTAAAATTCTATGATCTAACATATAATCTGATTGAAATCGCCTCCATAGTGGTTTGTAGCAGAACGAAGTCTCAAGGGAATATGTAAGGCATGTAAGGTTTCATGTGTCTAAGAGTTTTTTAATAGTAATGATAAATGAAGAATGCAAAAGGATCTAATTACCATTGAACTCTGTTATTTAATTTGGGTTAAGTGTTTGTACCTTAGTTTGTTACAAATTGAAAGGTTAATACCTTAGAATGTTACTTTAAACTATTAGTACCATAGGTTGTTACTTTTTACAAACCATAGGGACTAAGGACGTAATTAACTCTTTTATTTATAAATTTCATATGAATCCCAAACATATGCTTCTCAATATTTAATTTTCATTACTATTTACCATGTCCTTGTACTCCCAGTCTAAGCCGAATACTCGCAAAGCCTCAATCGACCGAATAGAGAGCGCCTAGCGACTTAGACCGTGGGGTGTGGGGCGTGGGTTGCCAAGCAACGCTGGCTAGATCACATCGGGCTAGCGTTGGCCATGGGGTTGCCCCGCTGGGATGGGGATTGAGCCTGGCGTGGGGGGGGGGGGAGGGGAGGAGGTGACATGGTTGGCTTTGGTTGGCTAGTCCAATATAGCCGTTGGGGCTAGCCGTTGCCAAACAGCTAGTTTAATTAATTTTTTTACATATTAAACCAATATAAATACCCACCAATTTTTAACATTTTTTACCATTTCTCTACTTCTTCTACCATATCTCTTTATTTTTTATAAAATCAACCCACAACATCCTACAATGCATCCTTTTAACCGAAGCTACGACCCAACAACGCCTTTAGATACCAAGAAAACCCGAACCCTAGCCCACAACCAAATCGTTTACACGCGGCCATCCACAACAACCGCCACACGGTTTAGTATACTCACCGTGTCCTGATCTAGCCAGAGTCGCATTGTATTTAGGAAACCGTGTATACACAAACTTTCCATACGAAGATTCATCTATTCCAGTTAACCTTTCCCAACCCAATTCCGTGCCCGAAACTCAATCGCAAGACGTTGGTGGTTCGTCATCCAAACCGGCCAAAAAAAGAAGCCACGAGAAAAAAACAAATGATGAGAAATGTAACACCCTAAAAACGGGTTTGGTAATTAAACCACGTTAATATCGAAGAGCGGGTATAATACCATTGTCGCAAAGTATTTATACCCGATAAACGTTGGGATTTAATTAAATAAATATAGTGTTAAGTAAAAAGTGAACAAATACTTTTTAGTAAGTAAAAGTCTATAAAAAGGCCCGGGTCATAGGGGCTATAATTAAGTCGGGATGTTAACCTCCCCGAACACTAGTAATTTAACTTGGGAATATTTAACCTAGTTAATACATGAGATATGTGGATAAAAGAGGTAAGGGTATCCTAATCATAACAAAACCAAACCATAGGGGCTAAAATGGGTTATGAGCGAAGGAATGGATACTTAAAGATAATAAAACAAAACACACACACAAGAGTGAGTGTGTGTGTGTAGGTCGTGTATAGAGAGAGAGAGAGAGATGAAGATAGGGATGAGCAAATGGTACCCGGTACCGAATTTACCGAACCGGGTACATTTTCGGTATCGATTCGGTACCGACTTTTGACATTTTCGGTACCAGTTCGGTACCGGGTATATTCGGTACCAGTACCTACTTTTGGGGATTTTCGGTACCGGTCGGTGCCGAGCTCATCCGTAGATGAAGAAGACTCTTCCAAAATCTTGAGAAAATGTCCAAATTGAAGAAAGATTCATGGTGAAATTGATGCATGACATTAGATTCGAGATCATCTAGGCTTAACAGCCTAAGTTGACACTTGACAAGCTAGGTGGAAGCTTGGAAAAGAACGGATCAAAAGGATCAAAGACGTGGGAAAAAGTATAATTGGACGCAAAATAAGTAAACCTTACAACTCTTAGAATAGAATTACAACATAAATGATGTTTGGTAATTTTTATAGATGTTTCTAAAGTTGTTTGATGAGTTTTTTGCGGATGTTTTATCAATATATTAATTGTTGACAGCAACAGTTCCGCTATTTGTAGAAATTATTTCGAGATCTTAACCATCAAGTTTTGACACGATATTTGGCCAGATTTTTTTTTAAAAACATAAATGATGTTTGGTAATTTTTATAAATGTTTTTAAAGTTGTTTGACGAGGTTTTCGCGGATGTTTTATCAATAAATTAGTTGTTGACAGCAACAGTTTCGCTATTTGTAGAAATTATTTCGATGTCTTAACCATTGAGTTTTGACACGAAATTTGGCCAGAAGTTGCTTAAAAACATAAATGATGTTTTATAATTTTTATAGATGTATCTAAAGTTGTTTGACGAGGTTTTCGTGGATGTTTTGTCAATAAATTAATTATTGACAGCAAGAGTTCTGATATTTGTAGAAATTATTTCAAGGTCTTAACTATCGAGTTTTGATACAATATTTGGCCAGAATTTGTTTAAAAACATAAATGATGTTTGGTAATTTTTCTAAATGTTTCTAAAGTTGTTTGACGAGGTTTTCGCGGATGTGTTATCAATAAACTAGTTGTTGACAGCAACAGTTCCGCTATTTGCGGAAATTATTTCGATGTCTTAACTATCGAGTTTTGACACGATATTTGGCCAGAATTTGTTTAAAAACTTAAATGATGTTTGGTAATTTTTATAAATGTTTCTAAAGTTGTTTGACGAGGTTTTCGCAGATGTTTTGTCAATAAATCAGTTGTTGACAGCAATAGTTCCGGTATTTGCATAAATTATTTCGATGTCTTAACCATCGAGTTTTGACATGATATTTAGCCAGAAGTTGTTCAAAAACATAAATGATGTTTGATGATTTTTATAGATGTTTCTAATGTAACAACCCTCAAAAATATTCCCGATGATAACCCGTAATCAAAACCAGAAGTGCGCGCGATGAAACATATATACCCAACTTAGCGGTTAAGAAAACTTGATGGTTGATGAACCAACCCGCACAAAAGTAACCTTATTAATCTCACAATTAAAAACTGAACCAATTGGGATCAAGACCCGAGCATACGCCACATGTCAGACCTACGTTGGACACGTGGCAGTCTAAGCCAGGCCGACCCTCCCGGCGACACGCGGGAGAATCCTTGTCTCCTTTCGCGACGCGCGGGAGAAAACCCAATTGGGCTATAAATGGAATAGCTTGGGACTGAAGTCTGTGCACCAGTTCGACATAATTTTGACGAACTATCTCTCTCGTTCTCCGCAATATACCCCTAAATCTGCGAAACTCTGCCCCGTTGTAAGTGCTTTAAGCCTGATCAATGATTCGATACCCTGTCCGATTGATCTGAAACCCAACAACGGATGTCAAAGTGCTGCCTGGATAAGCCTATACTTTGTTAACTACGTTAGGGTTTTGATCTCGTGATGCATCGTTAAAGTAGGATTTGGGTTGATGCACTGATACGTGTTGCATTTTGTTTTTATTAGGAACTCAGGCTTAATACCAGGAGGCTGTAATAATCAAAACCCTAAATCTACAATGTGAGTCATTTTATTTTATTAAATACATTTCAAAACCCAAAATGTTTTCCTATTATTACTTATATTACAGTGGTTAAGTCTTTGTATTCTTACTTGGAAATATGGGGTTTTGTATACATTATTTGATAATCTTCACTATTGGACAATGGATTATCCAATGAGTGATATAACCACAGTCACAGGAACTGCCACCGAGTGCCAAATACTATTTAAAATAGTTCTTTACTATTGGACAATGAGTTAGCCAATAGTAGTTTGGTAAGATATAAACAAAAGGCTGTAATTATAAGAATGTGCAGTGGCGGATCCAGAAATTTTTGTCAGGGGGTGCAAAAAAAAAAAACATGGTTGGGTCAAAACCAGTAGGCGTAAGATGGGATAACTAAAGTCATGTCTAAAAAATGAGTCGATCCAAAATAATTTATATTTAATTACTTCACGAATAAAATTGCCTAGCCTTGTTTGAACTTATACACGTCTAAACAAGAAATTCGATTAAACACAGTAGCTAACTGAATTCGATACACTTGTAATTCAATTAACTAATCAATGACAAAACAAATTAGTTATCTGCTCAATTTAATTAGGCCACACGGGGTGGTCCGTTATACCACCCCATCACTCGTTGAACCATCACGGAACACCGCCGCCGGTGCCCCCATAACGCGTGGAAAAGTATAACACGTGCTTTATATAACGCGTTGAATTGAATAGCCCCTCAAATCCTTTTGTCGTTTTGCAATTGAATAGCCCCTCAAATTTAGTGATATTCAGACAAAGATTCCTTTTGAAGATGAAAAGTGCAAAAATAGCCCCTCAAATCCACTAAATATTCAGACATCGATTTATTGTTTTAATATTAAAATAAAAAATTAAAAAAAATTGGGAGTGATAGAATTCCATCACTAGTGATACCACCCCGCCTACATTTATATCACTAGTGATAGAATATTGGGTGATGACATGGCATGATTTGATTGGATAGTGGGAGTGATAGAAACTATCACTAGTGAACCACCCCTCCTCCCCTTATAATGATTATATGATTAACATCTAATATTATTAGTATATCTATAACTTTAGGGTTCTTTAAAATTCAAATCAAACTAAAAGGTTAATTTTGTAACTTAAAGAAAAAACAAAAGAGGTTAACATGAAACTAAGCTATTTAAAAATTAAAATTACCAAAATCTAACTCCCATTTAGAACCACCTGCAACTTTCATGGAAAGTACACAACAAACTCATGGGCACTTTCATTGAGACGATATTTTTTTTTGACTTTGCTCCCTCTCTCTCGGTTTGGACATGGGTGCCTACTGGCTACTAACAATATGCTATGGGCCTTATTGTATTTTTCCTTAAAAATGGGGCTTTTGTGGGCATTTTTGGTTGATTGAGGGGGTGCCTGTGCCCCTCCTCAGGCAAGAGTAAATCCGCCCCTGAGAATGTGTTTTATACCAATGAATAAACTCACCAGTATTTTCTGCTGATTAAATGTTTTTAAACGTGTTTCAGGTAACTTACTGTGAAAGTAAAGGAACATGTTATGAAGCACTGAAGGCTTAAATAAAGTAGCTATGTCACCAGATTAAAGAAAGGAAATTATATTTTGTCAAAATAGGGGTTGTCCCTATAAAAACCTTTGTTTGTAATATGGGTTTTATCCCAGTTGTTTAACATTAAAAATGTGGTTTTTTACAAACTCTGAAATTTTCCTAACTATGGTCTTGATGAAAGTTTTTCCGCTGCGAATTTAATAAACACCGGTACCAACTGACTGCTCACGGCTCCCACCCAAGGTGGGGTCGGGGATGTGACATCTAAAGTAGTTTGACGAGATTTTCGCGAATGTTTTGTCAATAAATTAGTTGTTGAGAGCAACAGTTTCGCTATTTACATAAATTATTTCGAGGTCTTAACCATTGATTTTTTACACGATATTTGGCCAGAAGTTGTTTAAAAACATAAATGATGTTTGGTAATTTTTATAGATTTTTCTAAAGATGTTTGACGAGGTTTTCGCGGATGTTTTGTCAATAAATTAGTTGCTGACAACAACAGTTCTTCTATTTGCAGCAATTATTTCGAGGTCTTAACCATCGAGTTTTGACACAATATTTGGCTAGAGGTTGTTTTACAACTAAATGATGTTTGGTAGTTTTTATAGATTTTTCTAAAGATGTTTGACGAGGTTTTCGTGGATGTTTTATCAATAAATTAGTTGTTGACAGCAATAGTTCCGCTACTTGCAGAAATTATTTCAGGGTCTTAACCATCGAGTTTTGACATGATATTCGGCCATAAGTTGTTTTACAGTATAAAGGATGTTTGGTAATTTTTATAGATTTTTCTAAAGTTGTTTGACGAGGTTTTCATGAATGTTTTGTCAATAAATTAGTTGTTGACAACAACAGTTCCGCTAGTTGCATAAATTGTTTCGAGGTCATAACCATCGAGTTTTGACCGATATTTGGCTTGAAGTTGTCTAGCACCATACCTATATTTATTGATTTTTACCTTCAAATACCATACCGTATTGTACCAAGCATTTTCGGTGCCGGTACCTAATTTCGATGATTTTCCGGATCGGTACTTTCGGTGCCGTTACTCGTACCGAGCTCATCCATATTTTAACGTGTTACCACCATAATAACTGAATTGAAAACAACCGAATATCCAACGTGTAGGGCGTGCGGGTGCTATTATTATATATTAGGTTATTTAAAATCGCTTTTTTAGGACGGATTGATTTTCACGACATTTTTATTTATGTTTTGATATTCGGTATCTGCTTGCCGTTACTGACACGCGTTTTGCAGTCATTGGGTCCCCGCTGCAACGCGGGGGCGGAAATTTGACTAGTTCTAATTTAAAATTAAACGAGTTTTTAAGACCCACATGTTTCGGCGGGACCGTTAAACCAAACAAAAATAGATGTAAAAATATTGAACTATGCACGCGTGTTACGTAGTATTAACTCACTAAATTTTGACTTTAAATGATAAAAGAATAAAACTGTTGTTTGACCTACACAAATAAGTATTTTTAACTCTAATACCAAACTAAATAACAATCCAACATAATACAATTAGGAATATTAAAAAAAATAATAAAGTGATAAATTCTTAGAGAAATAAATTGAGAGACATGTGATTCTTAAACAAACAAATTGAGAGGATTGAAGACTTGAAGTGAGTGAGGCAAAAAAAAACCATACCAAAACTTAACCAACTAAAAGAGTAAAATTGAATAGTGAATTGCAAGGGGATCAAGTTAGTAATTAATAGAGGGATAATAATATATTTCCTTCAATAACTAAAACTATGGACTAATAATTTAGGCATTATCCTTTGATTTAACCCTAAGTAATACTTTATATTAGATACATGTTTTACTATGTGTAGAACTAGCTTTAAAAAATTCAGTTGCCCTGTTCAAGCTTGAAAAAATATACCTCATAGGCTTTCATGAAGTAACACATAAAATTGCAGCCCCCTACCCCCCAAATAATCGAAAATTAGCGCCGAATAACACCCAAATAATCGATAATTAGCGCCAAATAACACCCAAATAATCGACAGTTAACGACAAATAACACATAAATAATCGACAATCATACGCCAAATAACATGCAAATAATCGACAATTATATGTCAAATGCCACCCAAATAATTGACAATCATACCTGATCAATGCCGAGTCGGAATTCTGCGAGTCGTCGAGTCAAATTCTAGGATCAGACAAGCAGTGCGGAGTAGGAGTTTTGGTGGCTTCACGTGCATGTGTCGGCAACCAAATAATTACCAAAATTTCGAGGGTGGTGCGTGGTGAGTTGTCATTCAACCGTTCAAGACTTCAAGGATGTGCGTCGATGTTCCAGAGCATCGTTTCAATCTCCCAGTGTTCCAATTGCCGCCCAAAGAATGGACCGGATATCGTTTCATTATTTTTTTTTTAAAAACAAATGGGTATTGGGCTAACTAAACCTAATAGGCTAACTTATAAAGTTTAAGATTGATTTGTAAATTGGCCTATAAATAACTTGGTGTTTTGTATGGGTATACTATTTAAAAAAAAAATATAATATATTATATCGAAATTTAAAAAAAAAATGTGCCCCTCAGAATCACATGCCCTGACCGGTGGTCTTTATCGCCCACCCCCAGGGCCGCCCGAGTCTATGTGTTCGTGCTTATAAGCTTATTTATATGTCAAATACTGCTTACATATAAACATATGATCTATAATATAATAATTTCAATACAACGCTAGATAAATATAGACAATCCCTAAGTCGTACAACATTAAATGTTTAAGAGACAATCATTAACCAAAATATAACAATTTAAGTCGTACAACATGAAGTGTTTAAAAGAAAGTCATTAACCAAAATATAACAATAATATATACATGCTATGCGGTGGCTAAAGTAGAAAGATAGCGATAGTCTAGTGACCGAAAGTGAAACAATGAGTGGAGTTAGATGAATAATTGATTATCCATCTATTAAAGTAAGTAAAAGAGATGAATAGTTAATGCATATTGTTAAAAGTTCAACTAATGTAGTATTATTTTATCCCTTGAAAATAAACTATGATAAAAATAAGTACCTCCGACCACTATAGGACCATCACTACCGTCAAAATGTCCGTAAAAGAGATAATTACTTACTCTTGAAACATTCACCGTAACTTAAATAATAGGGAAAATCAGATTTTAGGTCGTCGGCCATCTAGAGTTCGTTGGCTACTGACAGTTTAATATTTGAATATTCTTACTAGTAGTCCTTTTTTTTTAACTATTTTCCCAGTTCTCAGTTAAAAAAAATTAATAGAGTGAAGTTTTTTTTTTTCGAATTACAAATTGATATTTTAGGGCTTTTGATCAGAACGAGAATATGAGTCGATTGATATAAAACTTACCCCGAAACGGCACTCCAAACAACTTAACTTTTGTTAATTGGAAGTTTAAACACCCGAATTGAAGCACTGTTTTCGTTGTTTGGAGCACCGTTTCGAGGTAAGTTTTGTATCAATCGACTCGTATCATCGTCTGTTCAAAAGACCTAAACCATCAGGGTGTAATTCGAAAAAAATAACTTCACTCCATTAAGTTTTTTTTAACTGAGAACTGTTGAAGACAAAATAGTTAAAAAAATGAGAGTGCCGGTGGGAATATTCAAAGATGGGATCAGTAATGGTCAATGATATCTATTTGGGATTATAGGAATCCAATTTCCTAAATAATTGAGTGTTTCGTGGCAACTTAACATCTACTTATTTTGAATAAATTAATATATAGAGGATGTGATATGAATGATACAAACTTTTTAATAAAAACAAAATCCTAACAACAAAAGCCTGTACATAAGAATACCGCCTGCATAATTAAACACTGTTTGAACTAAAACAAAATAGAAAATTCAACATTTGCCTTTGAGTAAAGTACAATTTACGTCCTCGGGGTTTACACCCGCTTACACGTTCGGTCCCTAATTTCAAAAATTCAGCACTCCGGTTTGTGGTTGTCGATTGCTCGCAATCAGGTCTTTACTACTAAAGTCCCGTTTGTAAATCAGTGAAAAGACCAAAATACCCCCGTAACTTTAGTTACCATTTCAATCGCTGAACGTATAAGTTATATATTCCCTCCAAATTCAAAACTCTTTCCAAATCTAGTAACTAACCATCGATTATCATTAATTAATCAGCAATACGAAGTTAATAAGAGTTAGTAAAGCCCGCATTAAGACATCTAAGTAGAATTGCACTATGTTTTACCTTTAGAACTCGAAAGGTTTAACCTGCATAATTTGCAACTGAGTTTTAGTTGAATTGGGATTGACATTTGCAATTGCAACTAAGTTGTATTTGTAGAAGTTGAACTGCCTTCAATTACTCAAAAGTGTAACCCATTTATTCTGGTCAAACATGTCATGGCTACCAAAGTTAAGTTATAAGCCATGGCTACCAACATGAACTGCCTTCAATTACAAACAAGTTTGAGCATTGTATCATCTCTGTTCTATTTATAATTAACTCACAACTGTTTATAACTGTCCTAAATTCTACAAATCCCTGATTAAGTTAAGACCATTATTATAACAACCTTGACTTATTTCTTGGTCAAATCCATGTTCAAGTTATAACCAATGCCTACCACACAACCCGTAGTATAAGTCTTATAACCAAAGTGTATCACAACTGTTTATAACTCTTCTAAATCCTATAAATCCCTGATCTAGTTAAGACCTTTATTATAATAGCCTTGACCTATTCCCTGGTCAAATCCATGTTCAAGTTATAACCAATACCTACCACACAATTCTTAATATAACTAACTCACAACTGTTTATAACTCTCCTAAATCCTAGAAATTCCTGATCAAGTTAAGGTCTTGATAAAGAATCAAGAATCCTACGAATTGCTGATCAAGTTAATGCGTGATTAAGTTAACCAAATTGTATAATCTATGAACTACCACAACAATCAAGAATCACAATTGTGCATAACTACAATAGCCATCATATTGTGCATAACTAAAATTGCAATCAAGAACCTGCATTAACTTACTTGATTATATACAGTCAAAAAGTAACATAATCAAAGTTCAGTTAGTACTTTCAAATCATTCTAAACTTACATATTAATAAAATGATTTCATAATGGGTTGAGAATGATCGTTAAAGACTAAAACCTAAAAACGATCAAACTAAAAAAAGCCATTATGACTGTTAAGCGTAGTTTCTAGCTATGCATAAAAAATACGGGGTTTTGGTGACCCTGAAGAACCCCAAAACTTTAATACTACATAAGCCTGATCCTGATTCTTACACGGCCCCTGTTAACCACAACTTCGACACTAACACTCCCCACACCCTGAACAATCACTTGGAGATGGATCCTTACCCGACCGTTAGAGCTTTGGACCCTTAAGCCGACTGCAATTTCACAGATTAACATGTTCATGTAACTATATGAAGTTGATACTTACTTGTTAAGTGAAATTAATGTATGAAGTTGATACTTACTTGTTAAGTGAAATTAAGCAAATGTCATACCTGTTACTTGCTTGGATCGCATGATCACAGAATAAGACAACATTTTGACCTTCATAGGACTTGAAACGATTGTCTTTGTGGGTGATCGGAGAATGTACTTGGACGCCGGAGGTGTTTTAGGGGAGAAGGATTGAAGTGTAGCTTATAAAGAAAGATAAAGGAGTGATATGTTGAAAATTGGGATTAGTTTTAGTGAAATTACTAGTTTACCCTTGTCAATGGTTGAGTTTTTACAGTCAACTAACTGTGTTAACCAATAAGGACCTGATTGTAACAATCACCTGATTGCGAGCAATTGACAACCACAGGAACCAGAGTGTTGAATTTTTAAAATTGGGGACTGAACGTGTAAGCGGGTGTAAACCTCATGGACGTAAATTGTACTTTACTCTCTTCCTTTTTTTATCCGTTAAATTCGTTATTTTGGATAATGAATAACTCTTTATAAGACCAACGGAAAAAATCCTCACTGTGTAAAGTGGTTTGGAAAAAAAAAACATTTTACAAATACAAATTCATATGGAGATAAGATGACTTTCTAAGAAAAAGACTTATATTACCCAAACTTTTATCTCAACTAAGCTATAGTTAATTAGTTTGACTTAGTTGTGTGATGTGTGCAAAATGCAACATATAAATTACATCAAATAAGGCATAAAACTAACCCTTTTTTTAGTACTAATGTTGGAAAAAGTGTGCTTTTGTCTTCCTTTTGTATTTTCAGGGTTAAATGAGCTTAATTGAACAAAAGAAGCAAAAATGCAGCCAAATCTAACAATAATACAAGAAAAGAATAAACATGACATGCCCGACCCCTCAACAGCATCCTCCCAAGCAAAAACAAGAAAACAGAAGGCTGAACACGCCCCGTGCTCACTGAGCACGGGGGCGTGCCCAAGTGTCTGCAGAAAAGACAAAGTTGTAGAAGCTTCTATCACCAACCACGGGGGCGTGCCCAGCGGACACGGGGCTGTGGTCAACGCAAAGATTCGCAGAATCCAAGCAAATCTTGATAGTACAGATACGCTTCTGCATACGGGGCCGTGCCCAGCAGACACGGGGGCGTGGTCAACTAATGCAGACAAACTGCATTTAATGAAGAAAAAGAAGATGGAAGGACACGGGGCCGTGCCCAATGGACCCGGGGTCGTGTCCGGGCTTCTGTGCAGGCTATAAATAGGGGTGCTTGGCTCACTTGCAACTCATCCCTTGGCAAACCACCTATCTCACACTTCACCCACCCACCACCACCATCACAACCCACATCCACCACCATCATCCATCATCCATCATCCATCATAGAGTGTGTGTAGTAGTCTCGGGATCCAAGATTGATCGTAAGAGTTCTTGACAATCAAAGGCCATGTTTGCCTAAGTCTCTTACATCACTTGGTGAAGACAAGCATTTAGTGTAATACTTTTTATTTTTAATCTTTTCGCACTTTTTATTTGGTTATGTATTAATGACTTTAATAACTAATTTCTTATGTTGAAAGTGAATCTTCCTTATCATTTGTCCGTGGTGTCTTGGCGTTATTTTACTGTCTATATAAAATAAAAGATTTTTACTATTCATATCTCCACGGTCTATATGGAGATATGTTGGCTAACTGGTCGGGGGTTAAGGGAATGTTTTGGTAAGAGTCTTGCCTTGTTCAGTGTATAGATCCTGCAAGGATCTGGGTCAAGCTTAGTAGAACCTCCTGCAAGGACCGGATCCAAGTGATTCATCTTGTCTATCTGTTTTATTTTTATTTTTCAGCATTTTTAGTTTTTATTTTTTCATGTTTAAACCTTTTCTAAAATTTTGATTTGATTAGACGTTGAGGATAAACCGGTACTAAAAGCTCTTGTGTCCTTGGACGACCTCGGTATCTTACCAACACTATACTACGCTCACGATGGGTGCACTTGCCCATATGTGTGTTTGGTGTTAGTAAAATATCGTGTTTTATAAATTTAAAACTTGACTAAAGTGTAAAAAGGGCTAAAAATATACATAAAAACCTATACCACCGCACGCACATCATTGTGGTTCTTTCGTTACAATCTTTCTCTCTATAATGTTTGAAGTTTTTGTTTGGAGTAAAGGGCAATTTGCATCCATTTGGTTTAGACTAGATTATTGTTCGCCCCTTAAATTCAATTTTCACCTTTTGAGTTCTTGTGGTTTACAAAATTGTTTCTTTGAGTACATCCCATTATCACCATGTTAACTCAACGTTAAAAATGGCGATGGTGGCAGATGAAGATGATGATGATGATGATGGAAGTGGTCTAGAGAAAGACGGAGAGGAGAGAAGTAAAAGTATAGTTGTGTGGTCAGCCGAACTTATAACCATCCGTTCATCTCTGACCCGACTTGTAACCATCACCACTTACCACCGTGAGCCTCCATCGTTTTCAAACACCACCATTCTAACCACCCTACAACCACTAGTACTCTTACCACCTCCACCGCTGCAAAACCCCTATCACCACCGCATCACCTAAACCACCACCTGGTGTTACAAATCAAAACTGTAACCTAAGTAGAACTACCTCAGACAACCACCATCCTCCACATCAGAAGCAAACCCTAGATCTAGTAAAAGAGGAAATTACTAGGTTTTTGAAGTTTGTCGTTAACCCATTTAGAGACGTAGAAATATACCTTCTCCTAGCTGATAGCTTCGGATTTGTAGGGTCGAGTGGGTTGGTGATAACAGGGGGTGGTTTTTTTTGAGATGGATAGAGAGAGGAGAGGAGAGAAAAAAGAGGAAATATGGATGGGGTGTATATGTTAAGTAAATTTCAATCTGCATCCTTGGGGTAAAACTATAATTTCACCTCATTTTTAATGGTGAGTTAATAGAGAGATGACGAGATGGACACAAAGAAACAAATTGCACTTTACTCTTTTGTTTAAAAATTAGTCCCAATTAACAATTTATAGCGATGTTATCAATGAGATTTGATCATTTTTTTAAATAGAAAATGTTAATTCTACTATAGTTTACACCAACTAATCTAAATCACTTCTTTTGCCTAGGTTCAGTTTTAAACCTAAGACCTCCTCTGTAAAAGACATGTGTCTTTAATAAGTGAGCTAGCCCACATTGATGACACTTGATTTAAAGGGTCACACATGAAAACAATAATCTAGCTAATGTGTTGGGACATTTAAGTGTGAATCAATGATATGGATACGATCATTGAAAGAAATGGTTATATTTATAATCGATAATATTAATTATTTATATACTTATTCATTCTTACATAACTTAAAAAACAATGTCAGTGACTTTTTTTATTTTGGTTCCTTTTATTTTCTTAATTAATGTTTTTACTCCTAAATTTTAATATAATGATAGATATACCCTTTAAGTTTCTAACTTTTCGCTTTTCCCCCTAGGTTTTTAATCTTTTTTTAATGATCTCCTCATGTATGTATTTTTATAGATGTGTCCATATAAATTCACCTTTTCACATAAACAGTATAAATTCATGTTTCAGCATAAATGATATATTTTTGGGTGGTTTTGTCTAAATCGCCTATAAACAATTTATTTTGGGGTGGTTTTGTCTAAATCACATTATAACACATAATATTTTGGGTGGATTTTTAAGGAGCATATATAAGCGTTCATTTCCTTGTACATGACATCATCTTCTTCAACCTCACGATCATCTTCATTAAAGATGCAAATTCATTGTCACTAAATTTGAAATTTACATAATTACTTTATTATTTAATCCATTATAATTTTTATGTATTGTTAGTTTTTTTGTTTTTTGTTTGGATACAGTTTTTTATTATAATCGGGTTTGTTGTTTATTATTTGGGTTGTCACAATGTGATTCGAATCCTTTTTGATGTTTCAGGTTACTTAAGTTCGAATCATATCGGGTTTGGGTTTAATATATCGACTTTGATGCACTATAAATATATAGGAGAAAGATAATATGAAAACCTACTTTAGTCGACAAAACCTCTTAAACTCTAGTGTAACTATCAAATTGTTTCTTTTTACGTTTTTTAACATGGATAATATATGATATTATGGTTATTAAAAAAATAGAAAATAAAATTATAAAAACATATAGGCACTTGTTACACATGTATAACACGTATCATTGTAGCATGTGTAACGGAACCAACAACATTTTAGTCACATTTTTAATAGGTGCGTACATTTTTAATATTACTTTTTGTAATACCTAATAATAAAATATATTGCATAAAATAAAAATACAACTTGTTTGTTTGATAGTATTTCGTGGGTTTCGTTAACTTAAGTGGATTTCCATTATATCCATCCCCTATATATCCCTTCTTTTATTTATTTTTATATTTGGGACAACCAAACAAAGACCATGCATCGGAAATTGACATGTAACGTTCCGTATTTTTCGATTCTTTTGCAGTTATCTGTAATTTGTATTTTCATTTTTAATCCTTGTTATTCGAGACTTGATCATAACGAGAATTGCATTTTATATCATACTTGTTTAATCATGCATGCACAATACGCAAACAATCACGAAATATGCATTTATTATTTAAAAACCGAGTTATACACTGAGAATATATTTTGTCAGAATTATACTCAAACATATTCATACATTACACATGCTTGTATACACCTTAAAATGCCTAAAACATACCTAACTATGTAATTATAGCATGAAATAGCACACAACCCAACTGTAGGGACTAAAAGTGACAATTTTTTAAAATTTTGATTTTTAAAAGGTCTTATGGACCGCAATACCAAACCCCTTATGGTCTGTAAGGGCCTGGTCTGACCGCAGAATTGTTCATTTCATGAGTTTTAGTGGTTAAACTTCATTTTCCATCTTCTTAACCCCAACTACCTACATTAAACACCCAAACCATAATCCTAACTATAAATACAACCCTTCTCCATCTCCTAAAAACTTTCAACACTCCTAAATTACTTCCAAACTCTCTTTAATCTTCACATTTTCAACTTGGGACAGATTCACACAAGTTCCAAATGTAACGTTCCATATTTTTATACGTTCTACTATTAGAAATCTTGTATTCATATTTCGTTTCAATCCTTGTAATCTCGAGACTTTGATCATATTGGAAATACATTTTATTCACACTCTTTAATTTATGCATACATGATATATACTCATGTATGTATAAACCGAATCTGTTCGGAGTTATACTCAGGCGCTTCATACTATACACACGCTTATACATGTCTTGTAATGCCCTAAAACACTTAACATATTGAAGAAATGGCATACATGAACAAACAACCAAATAACAAGGATTAAAAATTAAAAAAAAAATATACTGGAAGGTCTTACGGACCGCAAGACAAAGTGTCTTACGGTCCGCAAGACAAGTCTGACGGGCAGAATTGCTACCAGCTCGCGGATTGGGCATCATTATCTCCTTTCTCCTCCAATCACCTTCTAACATTCTTTAAACCCAAACCCTAATCCCCCACTATAAATACATGTCTTCCACAAATCCTCCACCCTTTACACATCTAAAAAAAGCTCTCTAATCCTCTCAACCTTCTCAAAAACTCCAAGTGAGGCAGATTGTACCAAGTTTTAAAACAGTGAGTTTTAATCACCTTCTTCTTCGTGTTTTCTTGTATCAAACTACTTGGACAACCTCAAATGATGTTACCCAATGTTCACCAAGGTGGTACATCATCAAACTTGGGTTCCAAAGCCAGTTTAGATTATGTTTTTACAAAACTTTTACAAACATGTCTTGTTACTTGTTTATCTTGTGGAGATTTTGCACCATCCTTGTCCCTAACTAAACCCTTGTTGTGGGGCACGTGTTATGGTTACACGTTTGTATTTCTGCTGTGATGTTTTTGGGGTGTGACAGAAGTTGGTATCAGAGCCAATGGTTGTTAGTGAACTAGGTGTTTTCTTGGAAAACTCTAGACTTCAACCGAAGAATTTTGAGATTAAAAATTCCAAAATTCACGAAGCCAAATAATTTAAAATAAACATTAGTTTTGATCATGTATGAAAGCTATGAAATTTCCATGAGATTAGAGGTTCAAAAACCTATTGGCCTAAAGGTCCCAAATGACCTACAAAGTGTTGAAACCAACCAAGCCTTCAATCCTCAATGTTGAAGGACTTGTGTTTTGGTTTGGTGTGAACAATGGAAATCTTGGTTCTCCAACCATGATTCCACCTACCACACTTGCATGTTTCTTTAGTTAGATGTTCATCTAAGTAGTTTCCAAGAAATCAAAGTAAGCCACTCCCACCTCCTCACCAACATTTGTCATGTTGGGTATGTACACGTCCGGGTTATCCTTATTTGGCTTCTTAGCAAATTAGTTATTTGTAGATCTTAATCTTAATCTTAATCATGACCAACCGAAATCATCAACTAAGTTGATGATTTTGTGCTTTGATGAATCCATATAATTAGGTTAAATGGATGGAATTCATCCTACCTCTTTGCATGACCATATATGATTTGGCACCATACCATGGTTGAGTATTATGAATTTCGGCGTTCACCATCTTAGTTCTTGATTCCTTAAGGTTTGGATTCTAATGGATGAGTTAGTATCCATGAAAACACACTAATACATAGTGTCCAAATAAGTGTCTAAGACAAGATGTATTTTCTCACATATAGATTTCTACCATTCTTCTTTCCCTATTTTAGGGTGACTTCGGTGTTCCAATCTTAAGACTCAACAACTCACGACTTCTTTGGAAGGTTTGCAAACCGTAAGTTTACATGATCCCATTTTACCCTTTTTACACTTTTGGGTGCAATATGTACAATATTATCAAAATCACAATAACGATATCAATCACATTATTCACATCAATCAATCTATTTATACATGCTTAAATGATATGCTTATGATACATATCAAAATCCATGAACTCACACACCTTCTTTCCCTATTTTAGGGTGACTTCGGTGTTCCAATCTTAAGACTCAACAACTCACGACTTCTTTGGAAGGTTTGCAAACTGTGAGTTTACATGATCCCATTTTACCCTTTTTACACTTTTGGGTGCAATATGTACAATATTATCAAAATCACAATAACGATATCAATCACATTATTCACATCAATCAATCTATTTATACATGCTTAAATGATATGCTTATGATACATACATGCTAGAAGCCTTTCTTGCACAAATATTTGTCATTAACGTCACGAGCCAACTTTAACATGTATAGCCCTATAGGAGTAGCACACCGCCTTTAGGAATGGTCTATGCTAAGCATTCAATCACGGTTTTGTTCGCCTTGGTGATAAAATACGCAACTTTGTGGTCACAATTGATTTGACCTATATTTGATGCATGCTAATATTGTTATGTTTTCATGCCTTCATATATTTTTATGCCATGTAGGATTGATGACAACTTTCTATCTATGCTAGTAGCTAAAGCTTGTATGCTCACCAATGCTTTATGTGTTGACCGTTATTATAATATATATTGCAGGAAATTGATGCTTTGACGTTTTAAGAATCTAGTAGGACGAATTTAGAAACACATTTTAGTTTTATGTACTTCTCTTTTTGTCGTATTTGAACTTCTATGTTGTATTTTCATTTCTAAACAATGTATCACTTAGTTTATCAATGAAATTTGAGTTTAATTAATTATTGCCACAATTAGCAAGTTGTGATGACTCGAGTAATCTATTTCGTCCCGCCCCGATGTTTCTGCCATCTGTTGGGGTGTGACACCAATTCAGTGAGTTTGAGATTGTTTCTTCAACTTTTCTTCTTGTTTTCTTACTTCTCCTTCCTTGGATAACCTCTAGGATTGTTACCACATGTTTATCAAGGTAAACAAAGATGGTACATCACCATTTTGAGGTCCAAAGTTGGGATTTTTCTTGAGTTTTGTTAAGAACTTGTAAACATGTTTATCTTTCTTTAGCTTTGGAACACCTTCAAGTTACCAACAAATCCCTCTGTTGGATAGGTTTGGATTAAAGTTTCTTTCCAGAAATATTATGATTTTATATTTACATTTCATACAACCTAAGTCACCAAGTAGCTTTCAAGCAAACAAAGTGAACAAACTACACCAAGTCTCCAATCATAACCATGTTTGGAAGCACTCGTCTAGTTAAACTCACTTGGTTACTTGGTGAATTAGATGAATTAAATTATGTTCTTTATATTGTATTCATGACCATCCGAATCATCCTTGTGGTGATTTTGAGCGATGGTGAAAAATCACGAGGTTAGTGGATTACCCTACCTCTAATACATGAGTATAATATATCTCGTAATATACCTATATATTCCAAAACCAAACCATAACATCAACCGAAACCATAGTTGAATGTTATGTGTTAAGGTGAAAATTATCTTAGTTTTAGACTCCTTATTTTGGACTTCTAATGGTGTCCGAATAGTGTTAAGGACTTCTAAAATAGTGTCCGAATAAGTATCTAAGCAAGATATATTTTTATGTATTTTTATTTTTATAACTTCCCGAATACATTCCATCATTAAGATCCATACACTCACACACCTTTGTTTATCCTTTTAGGGTAACTTATCTTCGCAGACTGTTAGTATACTTGACCCATTTTCCGTTTTAATCACTATTTGGGTTGTAACATGTAAACATACTAAATTCATATACACACACAAACAATCTTATGCAAACACTCAATCTGTATACATGCTTAATTGATATGCTTATTGTGATTCCATGCTTGACATTTCATGCTTATTAATGTATCATTAATCTTGCAAGCCTCCCTTAACATGTATAGCGCTATATGATTAGCACACCACCTGTTTGTGGTCATTGTTAAGTTATACTTTACGATCTTGTTACTTCGGTGACAAGATTACGCTCACGGTCTTGTCCACTTCGGTGATAAGATTACGCTAGTGAAAACTTTGGATTGATGTTTAATTATGCATGCTAGTATACTTTAACATGTGGTCTTGTCCACTTCGGTGATAAGATTACGCTAGTGAAAAATTAGTATGCTTACCAACATTATTTGTGTTGACGGGTACATATTACATGTTGCAAGAAATTGATGATGATTCTATCAGATATCTACTTAGGGTGGAATAGAAACTCACCAAAACTTTGTTTATGAATTTTGTTTCTTAGTCTGTAATTTCTACTTGCTGTACTTCTTTTTCTTGAACAATGTAACGTGTTATCCGATAAATGAAATGAAATAAAATTTGAACTTTAATATATTGTCACAATTTTAGCGTTTTGTTGCCTTTGAGCAATCTATTACATCTCGCCTCGATATTTCCGCCATTGGTTTGGGTGTGACATGACAGGTTGGTCGACAACATCACGAAGAGCGCTTATTGTTTCACTATTAAATGACAATAGCTAGATATCAAGTTAGCTTAATATCGTATTTGAAATAAGTTTTGTAAACTATGTATGTTGTTATGTAATGAAACTTGTTTCTTGAATTTGTTTGGGTTTGTTGGCTTTAACTTGATTTATATAAAATCTTCGGCAGATTTTGTTGAAATTATATAAATTTGTAGCAAGTTTTGTTGTATTTTAATATTCATTTTTAAGTATGTATTATTCTGAACGATTCTTAAGTTTTTCTAGGCAGTTCCCAAAACTGCCCAAAAATCTATTTCATTTTAGCTGCGATATTTGTTTGGGTGGTCCTAAGTCTAGAACCTTCATTTCACTCGCCCAAATAAATAACTTTTCTTCTAGCATGATGATATATAAATGTACCTACATACACCTGTAAGATTAAATATGTTATGTATAATATTTAATCTATAGCCATCTTAATCATTTACATTATAGAGATCAAAATATATTAGAACCTATTATTTAATTAGTTGGTAATTGTTGATGGACCATATTACCCTTAGTAACTAATTAGGTTTCCTCCTGGGTGCTTATATAAGGAGAGTTATGTGGAGGTTTAAGGGTTACTCAGTTTCACAATTCACACACCCCATAAGCCATAACATCATCATGAAACCTCCTCTCCATAACCGATACCCTTTGCGGTTTCTAAGTCCCCATCATCAGTCAGCACCCTAAGGAGGAACCAGATCAAGATGACAGGCATGTCGAACTCCCTCACTGGATTCTCCTCTGCACTATCTGCTGTGACAGGTATGATTTATTGTTTTCCTTCATGTATAAACAGAACTGAACCAACATGTGGTATCAGAGCATATGTTGATTAGTCAGTTCTGTTTTCGTATCCATAATTCTGGGATTGAAACTTGGAAAACGAAATTTTTTTGAAACCGTATGAACATGACAACCGATTTCGAGTTCATCAGGTTGCGACTCGAGATCTCTGTTTTTCGGGAAAAGATTAATTGTTTGTTCACCGAATTAACTGGATTATAATTTTAGCCGAAATCTGTTTAGTAAAATTATTAAAATTCAGGTTTCGGGTTCCAGAATTTTATTTTTTATGATTAGGGTTCATCATGTTCATGAGAAAATTCGAAGATTTCTATTATGTTTTGGAATGATTTAGGATTAATGGGTGTTTTTCCATGTTTGATCTAATTTTATCTTTTAATTTTATTCGAAACTGTTATTAGATAAACAGTTATTATTTTTCGAAATATGTTGATAAAATTAGATCACTTTAAAACAGGAAAGGATATCTCATAATCCCTTAGATTTCGAATTTTCGGTTATGATATCACAATTAACAGCTGTTGACGAGGTTGCTACTCGCAATCATGAGGTTGCTACTCGCAACCATAACGTCATGACTCGCAACCATGAGGTTGCTACTCGCAACCATTACGTCATCACTCGAAACCATGAGGTTGCTACTCGCAACCATAACGTCATTAGTCGAGACCATAGTTGCGACTCGCAACCATAACGTGATTAGTCGAGACCGTAGTTGCGACTCGCAACCAAAACGTCATTAGTCGAGACCGTAGTTGCGACTCGCAACCATAACGTCATTAGTCGAGATCGTGGTTGCGACTCGCAATCTCATTATTTTAAGCTGTTTAAATGTGAACTAAAGAAAAAAATTTTTTGGGGCCCCGCCCCGAACCCCGGGCGGGGGAACGCTGTCCCCGCAACCCCCAGCGAACTCACCGCGGAGTTCGATCCGCGCTAACGGGTAGTTTGCTATTAAATAAATGGTTTTGTAATTTACTTAGTTAATTAATCAGAATCAGATAATGTAATGTTTTGCAAAACCAGAAATAGCTTAACTTGAATGAGCTTTTGATATATCATTTCTGGCCAAAGCTGACTTGATACATCTACTTATCATTCAAGTATTACGAAAGCTATGCTAAGTGTGCATCATAAGCATGAATGTTTTAATATCTGGCCAAAGCTGATTTAATTCTTTCATAGATGGCATACTTAGCAAGTGCATAACTAAAGTGATTGTTTCAATTTCTGGCCAAAGCTGATTTGTTACAACCACTTTGCACATATGCTTAAATGATTACACTTCTGGCCAAAACTGTTTTGTTTTCGTTTAAGTAGAATTTTTAGTTAAGTCTATTATTTTGATGTTAGTAATAGACATTATCACAGCTTCATTATGTAGAATGGTCATTATTTTGCCTGCCTTAGTTTAACGTGCCCATTGATCACATTAGTTTTTCTTCCTTAGTATCATAACTTGCTCATCTTATATCCACTATCAGCACCCAACTGCGGGATTCCACCTTTGACTGGTGATAACTTTGCTGCATGGAAGGATGCTCTCATGCTTACTCTCGGATTGCTTGATTTTGATTATGCTCTAAGAGAGAAAAAGCCAGCGGACCTTACCACTCAAAGTACTGCTGCTGAGCAGTTAACTCATGAAAAATGGACTAGGTGTAACCGCATGTCTCTCATGTTTATGAAGCAATCCATAAGCAATGCAATCAGGGGAGCTATTCCTGATTCTGAAGATGCTAAAACCTACTTGGAACATGTGGAGGCTCAGTTCAAAGGGACGTCTAAGGCGCACGCTAGTACTCTTATTCTCAAGCTGGTGACAACTAAGTATGATGGGAGGAGCGGCATTCGCGAGCACATCATGATGATGAATGACATGGCCAATAAGCTGAAGGGGCTGGAAATGGAAATCAGTGATGGTTTCCTTGTTCATTTCATCATTACTTCGCTTCCTTCTTCTTTTGAAGCATTCAAGATCAACTACAACACTCAGAAGGAAAAATGGACGATGAGTGAGCTGGTCGCCATGTGCGTACAGGAGGAGGAGCGTATGAGGATGGATCGCCATACTGATGTTGCCAACTTTACTACCTCCAATCCTAAGAAAAGGAAGCACAATTATCAGAGGAAGGATGCTTCTAAAGTCCATAAGTCTAATCCTAACCCTAATACAAGTGCACCTTCCAGCTCTAAGAACTCCTTAGGCAGTATCCGCTACAAGTTCTGTAAAAAGACAGGACATATGCAGAAGGAATGCCCTGACTTTAAGGAGTGGCTGGCTAAGAAAGGTAACGATTATTTTATGATACTTGAGTCCTATAATTGAAGTGTTCCTGCTAATTCTTGGTGGTTTGATTCTGGTTCTATGGTTCATGTTACCAATTCTACTCAGGGATTCCTTTCAATCCGGAAGCTGGAAAGAAACCAAAGAACGCTTAAGGTTGGGGATGATCGAGAATTAGAAGTGAAGGCCATTGGAACATTACAATTAGTTATGAAAACTGGTTTATGTATTAAACTTTATGATACCTTATATGTTCCTGAGGTAACTCGGAACCTTGTATCAGGACCAAAGTTAGACATGGACGGTTTTATTGTTTCCCATGGTCATCGCAAACTCTCTATCCATTATGATTCTGTTCTTTATGGTACTGGTGTTCTGGATGGAGGTCTCTATAGATTAGAACTAGATGATGGCTTTTCCAAATCTTTGTTGTCATATAACATTAATGAATCACTCACAAAGATGGAAGAGAAACGAGACTTAGAGACTTCATCCATGTTGTGGCATCAGCGTTTAGGCCACATTTCAAAAGAGCGATTAAATCGTCTCGTAAAGGATGAAGTCTTACCTCCTCTCGATTTCTCTGATTTTGGAACATGTGTCAAATGTCTTAAAGGTAAAATGACATTAGCGAATAAGAAAGGTGCCACTAGGAGCTCTAATTTATTAGAACTTGATATTCGCTAATTTACACATATTTTAGTCCCCCGTTTTACCCCCATTTTATGCGTTTTCGGCCGTAAAACCGTCATTCGGATACTTAATTATCTACATTTTGGTTTACAGGCCTAAAACAGCATACCAGACGAGATGATACCAAAAACGAGGACTTTCCGGACAAAACGATGAAGCTGCGAAGATTCTGTGGAAAAAGACTGACCTGGGCGTTTGGCACGGTCATGCGGCCATATGCACGACCGTGCATATCCGACAAACAAGAAAGTCCCGGTGATGAACCAGGCGTGCAACTCACCGTGCAAGGCAATGAAGGCAAACCCGAAAATGCACGGTCGTTCCTCATGGAGAACGGTCGTGCGGATCCGAGATCAAACAACATCTCGGAGTGGAACGACCACAAGTCAAGGCGTGCAAGCCAAATGCCGGAAAGGAACGGTCGTGCCAAGCCAAGAACGACCGTGCGTGACCGAAGACCAGTCAACGATCTGTGACGTCACGCAGTATGGTGGCCCACCACCAATAATGCTTAAAGTGCACGGTCGTGCGATCGGAAGAACGGCCGTGCGACTTCGAAAAAGCATTTAAACAGAACAGCACCATTTTAGACGTAACTCTGGACATTTTGGGAGCTCTGCAGGCGATTTTGAGGCTCCGAAGGCTGCTGCTTTCACTCGGATTCAAGCCACATTGCCCGGTTTTGCTCATTTACTATCCAGATTCTCATTCTTATGCTTGTTTATGGTTTGGTTTCTCAAATCTTTCCATACTTTTGTTACATTTCAAGCATTTAGACTGATTATTATGTATTAATGTAAGCCTTTGGGCAAAAACACAACAATCCCTTGCTTGATTAGTATGTTAATCTATGTTTGTAATGACATTTTGAAGTATTTCTATGACTATCTTTGATGATTAGTTTGCAACCTTGTTATTGATATTGATTTCTTGATTATAAGTAATTGTGTTGGATGATTGGTGCTTGGTTAGGTAAGATAGTTGCAAAATGAAGCTTATTTAATCATGTATTAGTAAACTTTTAATTTGGTTAACTAGTTTAACTTGGTTAAAATGTGGGCACCATGATACTCTAACGGGTTAGTGGTTTAATAAAATGTAATTATTGTTAATCAAGAAAGCTTGCCTTCACGGAAGGACTCTAACGGGTTAGATGGTGTTGTTATGAATTCTTGCCATAATTTGTTAGCTTAGTTAGTAGTTTCGGCCAAAATTGCTATCTTGGTGAATTTATGTGCAAGATTTGTAAAATGAACTCGGTTGTGATTTAATCTAGTTTATGCTTGTCTCGGTGGTTGCATTGTGTTTATCGGTGTTGCTTTCCTTGATTAAGTGAGGTTAGAAAACTCCTAACGGATGACTAACTTATTTTTAGGAGATTTTTGTAGACATTTATCAGTCGCACGTTAAAGAACAATTTTAGGTGGTTAAAGTGTGTTTATCGTTTTAACTTTCCGAATGATTGTCATGTTAGGATTCCCGAAAGGGATACTAATTGTCTCGAAATGGAAAATTGACCGAATGCTTCTAAATGCCAAAACTGACTTAGTTGACATGCTGTGGTTGTGTATTAAGCAAGGCTATTTATATATAATGTACTATGATTTATAAGTATTTATTTATGCTTACTTTAGTTTAATTAAAAACCAAAACAAATTATGTTTTTACCGGTAATTTAGTGACAAAGGTCTAGTATTATTTCTCCGCCCATTTCCGTGGATCGATACTTGGTTCTTACCGATACTTTACTACATATATGACGGGGTACACTTGCCCTTTCGTGTGTGTTTTGATGTAAAAGTAATAATCACTTTTATAAATTTAAAACCAATTCGTGTGTAATTTCATTATAAAAATATGTATAGTCACGCACGTACCAGAACTCATTCATACTGACATTAGTGGTCCCTACCAAATCGCTGGCATAACAGGACATACTTCATTTATCACTTTCATTGACGATTATTCTCGTTACATGTACTTGTATCTTATTAAGGAGAAATCTGAATCTCTTACAACCTTTAAAGATTATAAGGCTGCAGTTGAAAAGCAATTAGATCGTCAGATTAAAGTTGTGAGATCAGATAGAGGCGGTGAGTATTATGGAAGACATACTGATGTGGGTCAAGCTCCTGGTCCATTTTATGAGTTTTGTAAGGGCCAGGGGATTGTGAACCAATACACCATGCCTGGTACACCTCGGCAGAACGGTGTCGCTGAAAGAAGAAACCGTACCCTTATGAACATGGTGCGCAGTATGTTAGCCAACACTAACTTACCATTATTCCTCTGGACTGAAGCGTTAAAAGCAGCTGTTCATATACTCAATAGAGTTCCTTCTAAGTCTGTCCCTAAAACTCCTTATGAACTTTGGACAGGAAGGAAACCGAGTCTTAAATATATGAAAGTATGGGGCTGCATTGCTGAAGCAAAACTTTACAATCCTTTCCTAAGGAAACTTGACCCTAAGACAGTTACCTGTTTCTTTATCGGGTATCCTGAGAACTCTAAGGGTTATCGTTTCTATTGTCCTTCCCATGTCACCCGTATTGTTGAAACCAAGCGTGCCGCGTTCCTGGAGGATTTCAAGGTCAGTGGGAGCAGTACCAACCCTTATGAAGAATTGCAAGAAGTACAAGACGCGGGGGGGAGAGACTCGTCGCTTACCATTACTCCGATTACTCCTCTTGTACCCAATGCAATTATTGCACCTGAAGCTACTGCACCAACTCCAAATTCACCTCTACAATCAGAACCCATTATACCTCATGACGAAGGCACATCAAACACTCAACACCAAGACAACGCTGAACCCGATAATCTACTCAGGAGGTCATCCAGGCAAAGAAGGCCTCCTAATTGGGATGATTATGTTACCTACCTGACTGAAATGGATCCCGGAAAGCTCAATGATCCTATCTCTTACAATGAAGCCATTAGCAGTGATCAGTCTTCTGAATGGAATAAAGCAATGATTGATGAGCTTGATTCCATGAAGAAAAATGACGTTTGGGATTTGGTAGAATTACCCAACGGAGTCAAACCCGTAGGATGCAAATGGGTGTTCAAAACAAAACTGGATCCGAATGGGAACGTTGAACGCTACAAAGCGAGATTGGTTGCAAAGGGCTACACTCAGAAAGAGGGAATTGATTATCAAGAGACGTTTTCACCTGTCTCTCGTAAAGATTCATTAAGGATCGTCATGGCCCTAGTAGCTCATTTCGACTTAGAGCTGCATCAGATGGACGTTAAAACCGCTTTCCTTAACGGAGACTTGGACGAAGATGTTTACATGAAGCAACCTGAAGGCTTTGAGCCTGAAGGTCAGGAGCATCTAGTCTGTAAGCTGAAGAAATCCATTTACGGGTTAAAACAAGCATCACGTCAGTGGTACCTCAAGTTTGATGAAGTCATGAAGAAGCAAGGTTTTATGAAGAATCAAGTGGATCAATGCACCTACCTCAAGATGAGTGGGAGCAACTTTACTATACTTGTCCTTTACGTTGACGACATTCTATTGGCAAGTAATAGTTTAGACATGTTGCATGAGTCGAAGCGGTTACTCTCGCATAACTTCGACATGAAGGATCTCGGAGATGCATCTTACGTCATTGGCATCGAAATTCACCGAGATAGAAACAAAGGGATCTTAGGATTGTCCCAAAGGGCCTACATAGATCGTGTCCTTACACGGTATAACATGCAACAGTGCAAACCCTCCATCGCTCCAGTAGTTAAGGGAGATGTTTTCGGTTCGTTTCAGTGTCCGACAACAGAGGTTGAGAAGGAGCAAATGAGCCAGATACCTTATGCATCAGTAGTCGGGAGCTTGATGTATGCTCAAGTCTGTACTCGTCCAGATATCGCTTATATTGCTGGAATGCTAGGCTGTTATCAGACTAATCCTGGCTTAGATCACTGGAAAGCAGCTAAGAAGGTACTTCGATATCTGCAAGGGACGAAAGACTATAAGCTGACTTATAGAAGAAGTGATCATTTGGAAGTGGTGGGCTATTCTGATTCTGACTTTGCCAAATGCAAAGATGACAAGAAATCCACTTCGGGCTATATCTTTATGTTAGCAGGCGGCCCTATCTCTTGGAAGAGTCATAAACAACAGTTGACCACAACTTCCACAATGATGGCGGAATACATTGCCGTCTATAACGCAACCTGTCATGGAATGTTGATTAGAAACCTGGTCACTGGACTCAAAATTGTTAATTCCATTTCTAGACCATTGAAGCTTTACTGTGATAATTCAGCTGCCGTTAGTTTCTCGAACAGTAACAGTTCGACTGGAGCTGGTTTATATCTCGATACGAAATATCTATTTGTACGTGAACGTGTTGAGGAAAATAATCTTTGTATCGAGTATATTAGTACTAAGGATATGCTTGCGGATCCGATGACTAAAGGTCTCCCTCCTAAGGTTTATGAAGACCATGTTCGGAATATGGGATTATGTAAAGACCTTATTTGAGCATATTGTACTAGCTTATGTTTTATGTTTAATGAAATTTCCTCAAGTTTGATTTTGTATGTCTGTTATAATATGTTCAACCGGTATAATGGCATATAGACAAATAAAAAAGTTACAAATCAAACAAAGGGCTTACGCGTATTTTGATCATGACGACTAGGTTTTAAATTAAGGCTATAGTATGATTAATGGGGGTCCTGAGTCGCATAATGATTCAACGGCTGTATTTTTCTGCTATAGTACTTGTTTAAGGCTAAAATGAGTGTTAACTCCTGATCAGGCTTATCTAATACTCATAGTAAATGATTACTTGGCTAAGTGGGAGAATGTAAGATTAAATATGTTATGTATAATATTTAATCTATAGCCATCTTAATCATTTACATTATAGAGATCAAAATATATTAGAACCTATTATTTAATTAGTTGGTAATTGTTGATAGACCATATTACCCTTAGTAACTAATTAGGTTTCCTCCTGGGTGCTTATATAAGGAGAGTTATGTGGAGGTTTAAGGGTTACTCAGTTTCACAATTCACACACCCCATAAGCCATAACATCATCATGAAACCTCCTCTCCATAACCGATACCCTTTTCGGTTTCTAAGTCCCCATCATCAGTCAGCACCCTAAGGAGGAACCAGATCAAGATGACAGGCATGTCGAACTCCCTCACTGGATTCTCCTCTGCACTATCTGCTGTGACAGGTATGATTTATTGTTTTCCTTCATGTATAAACAGAACTGAACCAACAACACCCTTGTTCATTTCTACTCCCAACCTTAATTTTGATTATGAAGTACACACATACCATCAGAATAGATACTAATTAACAAGTAACAAAATGGAATATTTCTAATTAGTGACTAAAATAAATTAAAGGTTATACATTACGGCTGTAATTATATCACTACTAATGATATTTTAAACTTTAAATGCGTACATGATGACATATGTATACCTACGTACACCCTGGTTCATTATAAATATAATATATATACACCATGCGCATATGTGTAGATAGGCATGGAGCTAATTAGTATAAACACATAGGCTTTATTAACTTAGATTAGGCGTGATATTGACAAATTAACATTAATAATGATGGATCAACGTGGTTGTTTTGACTTTTAAGTTTGTAGTTGACATATATTTAATTTATTTATGTATGTGCTACATTTGCAAACGAAACGATCCACCTGCAGGACTTTATTTCAATGATAATAATAAAAATAAAACTTACATTCGGGCCGGTAGCATAAGTCCGGGTCAAAGAGATTTGGGTTAACTTGGTTTTGATTGTTTAGGTTCTAACTGTGTGGATACATTTTTTTGTAGAATGAGTGGAGAAGTTGTAAAAAAAATATAAAATTTGAAAGGTTTAGAAGAAGAATGTTGAATAGAAGTTTAGGTTGAATGAGTGGAGAAGTTGTAAAAAAAATATAAAATTTGAAAGGTTTAGAAGAAGAATGTTGAATAGAAGTTTAGGGTGATGCGTTAATATTTATAGAGTAAATGTAATTAATTTTTAAATTAATTTTTTTAAATATAAACGGATAGCTGCCGTGACCCTATCCTAAGTCACTTTTTAACCATGCTTTCTTCGTGGTTTCCCCAACGCCCAACCCCCTGTACGGTGTGGGAAGCCCACTTAGCCAATGTGGAGCGCTCCTCACCCACGACTTGCTACCATTACAAATGGTCTAATTAGATATATGAATTGTATGCATTATTTTTGTTAGCTAAAAATATTGTATCTAATGTTGCACACACATAAAGTATAAGACTTGAAAAACGATAGAACAACACCATCAATCAAGGGCGTAGCTTAAGAGGGGCCGGGAGGGGCGCCCGACCCCCCGAACTTTTCGCTCGGTAGTGTTATATATGTAGTTTTCGTATAGAAATTTTTGGATATACACGTTTTCGACCCCCCGGTTCTATAGAATTTTTTGGGTATATATGTTTTCGCCCCACCCCCGTTTTCATGGTCAAGCTTCGCCACTGCCATCAATTCTGTAACCGCGTCTCATGGACATCAAGGCTGAACGCTGCTGGCTGCTGTGTACTTGGTCCCAGATCGGAATGTGTCTAGACTCGATTTTTTTTAAAGTTGATAAAACATGTGGCTTAGAAGAGGTTTGGAGGAAGAAGATGAGGCAGCCACTGGTTTTGTGGGCAATGGATTACCAGAAGCATTTTAGGGGCAAAATAAACTAATCAGTTTATGGAATCTTTCCAACTTTTGAGAGCCAAACAACCTTTGTAGCTTTAACTATTTTAATGTATACAACTAATAATGAATCTTTTGGTGGTATGCTATATATAATGGATTATAAATAGTTTTTAGGTAGTTCCCATATGCGTGGATCATGTTGCCAAGAAATGGGGAATATATCTCATTTTATTTACAAGAAAAGCTACTTGAGATGGTCGCAGAGCTTGACCAAAAGTTCTGTGGAGGGGGAAAGTCATGGGATGTATTTTATACGTATATATGTACATTTCATGCTAGCTCCTGTTATATGGTCAATTAAAGCGGCCATCGTGTCTTGTATACTCGCTTAATTATAACCTTTGTCCTCCCATGCGACACGTGGCATTATTGGTCGGATGTAAGTAGTTGTATCACCATCATACATGTATGTCGAATCCTTTTCACTTAACCATAAATGACCGATCGTACATGCTATATTCAACAAGTACACCTTTGGCCAAACTTTGGTACAAGAAATTCATGATAAGGCAGGACCAATATATTTTTCTGGTTTTGGTACAAATAAAGAAATATTTCACTCTAATGCTCTACTTCTCCATCATTAATCATATGCCTCCCCTCCCAACATGATTGCCTAAACTTAGCAAAGCAACACAGATTAACTAATCATGTTACTCATAACATACAACCATTATGGTCACAGATTTTGGATTTCCTGTGTCCAATCAATTTATTCCATCCTCTCCGACGTTTACTCTTTTTTATCGCCTTTGCTTTTCCGTATATGTTGCAAACTACATAAAGATTAAAAAGTTTTTGACACTTACACTTGGAGGAAAAAAAAACAAGAAACTTGACCAATTGTGATTACTTTAGTTCATTCAGAAATGACCAACTTAAGTCTTATCATTTTCTAATATATGTCCCAATCACATGCATCTCTGGTGGCCAACTCCCACCCTATTTATACCTCTGCAATACTCTCTAATCCCTTCCACACATGCCCCTCTTCTCTTATTTTCTCTCTTGAGTTCTATCCTATCCATTTCACCTTTGTATTCTCTCATTTGATGCATTGTGCTTGTAGTGTCAATCTTAATCATTTTCAAGCAATGGTTCAACAAGCTCTTGATCATTCAGACCTATTCTCTAGGAGATGCATAGTGGTTAACGGGCCAGTCATAATTGGAGCTGGCCCGTCTGGCCTTGCAGTCGGCGCAGGACTCAGGCAACAAGGGGTTCCTTTTGTGATCCTGGAACGTGCCGACTGCATTGCATCTCTATGGAAAAACAAAACTTATGACCGTCTCAAACTCCATCTTCCTAAGCAATTTTGTCAACTACCCTTTTTCCCTTTCCCACCTAATTTCCCCGAGTACCCTTCTAAATACCAATTCGTCGACTACCTTGAATCATACACGAAAAAGTTTGAGATAAACCCACGATTCAATGAATCAGTTCAGTCAGCCAAGTATGATGAGGTTTGTGGATTATGGCGGGTACGAACAGTGGTAAATGATTGCGAGGTCGAGTACATATGCAGGTGGCTTGTGGTGGCAACCGGTGAAAATGCGGATAAAGTAGTACCGGCATTTGAAGGGCTGGATGAGTTTGGTGGCCATGTTATGCATGCTTGTGACTACCGTTCAGGCGAACAATACGAGGGAAAAAAGGTGTTGGTGGTGGGCTGTGGGAACTCCGGCATGGAAGTCTGTCTTGATCTTTGCCACCACAATGCTTTCCCATCCATGGTTGTCCGAAGCGCTGTGAGTTTAATCTACAACTCCATAATTCATAATTCACTTAACTTGAAAACATAAACTGAAATCTAGTCTGGAATCCACAGGTTCATGTACTACCAAGGGAGATTGCTGGGAAATCGACGTTTGAATTGGCAACGACTTTGATGAAATGGTTGCCACTAAATATGACTGATAAGATACTGCTGATTCTTGCTAGGATCACACTTGGGAACTTAGAGAAATATGGTATAAAGAGGCCTTTGATGGGTCCACTTGAGCTCAAGAACACTATAGGCAAAACTCCTGTTTTGGATATTGGTGCACTACAAAAGATTAAATCCGGGAACATTCAAATTGTTCCTGGAATCAAGAAGTTTTCAAGGGGATGTGTAGAGCTTGTGGACGGTAGAAATCTTGATATCGATTCGGTTATTTTGGCAACAGGGTATTGCAGCAATGTTCCTTCATGGCTAAAGGTTAGAAGTTTGTATATTCTGTTTTCGTTTTGAAACCATGTATGGGCTTAGTCTTTTTTTTTTCTTTTAACGACAATTGTTACTCCTGCTCTACTTTACACCAATAATACTAAACTACTCCCTTGCGGACAGGAAAGTGATTTATTTTCAAAAGAAGGGATGCCAACGACGTCGTTTCCGGAGGGGTGGAAGGGGAAATGTGGGGTGTATGCAGTTGGGTTCACAAGGAGAGGTCTATCTGGTGCATCATTTGACGCCATTAGAGTGTCACAGGACATTGCTAAAATTTGGAATCAAGAAACCCGGCCATTGTGTCACAGTTTTATGTGATCCAATATTATTATTATTATTTAACACATTGTCTAACTATATATGTTTCTTTATAGTCCTAAAATATATATTGTATTGGTATGAAGTATGAACAAGAAATGTATAAGAAAGAGCAGCCCTCTCCGGTTAGAGCCTAGGGTCCTTATGGCCATTCTGTAAAACACAAAAAAAGGAAGATGAGGCTTTTCATTATATATTTCTGATCTTTTGTATTTCTATTTTGTTGAGAAAGAAAGAAATTGTTATTATCAACATCGACTTCCGTATAAAGATTACTAGTTTAATTACAAAACCTTTTAATACACGAGTTGAATATTAAAAAAAATGTAAATCATAAATTTGTACATAATCAATATCAGTGAAATGACATGTTACATAAAATGTGAAATAGAAAGAAAAGTTACGTTTTTTATCCAAATATGTTTTCATAAGTTTTCACTTCTCTTCTGAGTCACTATCGTCCCACTTATTATATACGGTAATACTAAAGTAATGATAAAAATAATGTTTTTAAAAATAAATTGTAAGTTATGAAGTTATAGCAAAAAAATTGTAATTAACTTCTACAATGTATATCAATGATATAATAAATATTTTAATATACATAGTATTTTAGGAAATATGGAAAATGAGATAAGACAAGATACGAATATCATCCTAGTATAGAATATATTACGTATTAAAAATTATATTTTGAGCTATCGTTTTTAAATCTATATTTTGAGCTATAGTTTTTAAAAAATATGTGTTTAAAAGAATAGAACTATATTTTTTAAAACTACATTTTAAGCTCAAGACAACCCCTTTAAATAGTAGTTGGCATTTAAATATTTAAATTAAAATTTAATAATGTTATATAACGTCCTTTAGCATGATGTTAAGTTATTTAAAATGATTAAAATTAAGTTTAATACTTAACGGTTAATATTATTAGAGCATTCACATTGGATTCCTTATCTCTATTCTAATAATTACACTAAAATCGCTATTTTTCCTCTCTCATTTTCAATTACATAATATTTTTTTATACTTTTATCATTACCTTTTATCTATCTTCCACTAACAACCGTTTTCAAAAATATTACAAAAAAAACATAGAGATAAATAGTGTTCTCCGTATATTTATAGATGAACAATAACATTTTCTCTCCCCCTCATTCAAAACCACTTACAATGATTTCTTATAATATAAGTAACTTACTCACAAATATATAGGGAGACTAATGTGAATGCTCTTAGAAAGTTTAATAATAAAATTCGGAGAATAAATTTGATACCAACAAGTGACATTATTTGGAAACATGTATTAGAATAAGGATAATAATAAGTGATATCCATGTAATAATTATTAAAAAAATTAAAACAAGATATAAGTACAATTTTTCATGTTGAATTGAAATCATTTATTAGAAGTTAGATTAAAGAATGGGAATGTCCTTTTCGTATTTACTATTTTGTACTTACTCTTTTGTGCCATTTTATTTTACCCTAGTAATGCTCTCTCCAAGAGTGAAGAGTCTAAGGTGGTGTTTGTTTTTCTAAAAAAGATATGCGTCGCGCAGACCACGCGCAGACATTGCCATCTGCAGACAGTTTGTTTTTCCGAAGACGTTTCATTAAAAAACATCTGTGCGGGCTCTTATTGGTGCACACTTGGCCCAACCACTTTTAAGATCTTCTAAGGTCTGCAGAGGGTTAAACACCACCACCCACCACCACACCATTCACTACCGTCCACCACACACCACCGTCCATCACCACCTCCACCACCTTCCACCACCCACCACCGTCGGTACACTACCACCAGTTTATTTTAGAAGTATACATACGTTAAAAAACAAACAGTTTTCTTCTTATAGACTACAGAAATTTGGTTCACCTCTTTTTCTACAGATGTTTGCAGGCGTAGTTTGCAGACTGTAGACATTTTACCTCTTAAAAAACAAACTGCATCTAAATCATTCCATCCTTAAGCCACATCACCAATTGCCTATCCAATCCCTCTAACCATGAAAGTGCATCCTTTTCATTCAAAACTACTTCTTTAATTAACAAATAACAACAAAAAAGAGAAGATAAAAAGAGAGAGAGACGTGATATGATGTGTATGGTAGTCCCAACTATAATAACATTATGGTTGGAACAAGGTGGTGTTTCCTTTGATACCAAAATGCCATATCATCATCTCTACCCATCCTAAATCATACTACCCATACTAATAACCGAAACCACTACAAGAAAGCATGAGACTAAAAAAGCAATGATTGAAACCTTCATATTGGATTGTGTGGTGTCGATCATGCAATACTCATTTGGAAAAGACCCTATGACAAACACAATGAACACCCAAACAGTGACCTTTTGGAATATCCAAATTAGCTCATATGCATTTCGATCGCAAGTATCATTAGATCCGACATGTCAAAAGTTGTTAGCATTTCAACATAAGTTATTATTGGGCGCTACGTTTTTCATTGTTTCTATCCAATCTCTACAAAGAGTAAGAAGATATAAATCGAATCAAGTTTCATACAACATAATTCGACTTGATCAAAACTAAACACAAAATCAGGGTAATAAAACTGAATTTGAATTCAAAAGTTTTGAGTTGTTTATTATAACCGAAGACGGTGAACGTATGAAGATGATTAATGGAGATGGTGACTTTGGGGGAGTGACATGGAGTCATGGATTGTGTAATTTTAAGTATATTTTTTTGTAAGCATAGATGTAAGACCATGCCTAATTGGTGCATGCCCTTTGCTATATCATCCAAAATTGGCATGGAATTGTGGCCCGTGAGGGACGGAGAGATGGGGCAGGCAAATCACAAGTATGAGGTAAAGGGTATGAAGAATCAAAACTCTTTACTATTTTTTGACCTATCACATACGCATACTTTGTAACGCTTCACATTTTTGTACCTTTCCTATTTTAGTAAGTCATGTTGTACTTTTTATTTTTAGACACTTGTACTCTAGTTGTATTCTATTTTGTTCCAAATTGGATTCCGAGATTATTGATCATAATGAGAGCGCAGTTATTTCATAATATTCATGTGAGACTTATGTATAAACTGGTATTTATAATTCACGGTTTGAACGATATAGTGATTCTTGATTCTTTATTGATGCTTGACACTCGTTAAACTGATTAAAACTCACAAAATAATCAAATTGGGAAAATAAAATATTTAAAACCAGACCCTTCGTATGAAAGGAGTAGCTTCGTACGAAGGGGTGGCTTCGTACGAAGGGGGAATGGGCGAAATCCTAGGAAACCCTAACGTACCCTCAAATCTATAAATAGAGGCCTTAACCCCTCATTCCAACTCGTCACTTTCTCTTGCAAACACTCTCGATTTGCTGTTGCGATCAGAAGCTTTGTAAGATTTACTCTTTCTTCATTTTGATTACATTTTCTTTCATTTCTTGCATTTCTAATCACAAAATTTTGAAATTTTCTCAAGAACCTTTGATCCTAAACATCTCGAAGATGGTTTCTACTCGTTTTTCCTAGGCAAATTGTTGTGGAGCATCACTTATACGAGAATAGATCAAAGTTCATAAAATTTTATAACTTAATCATAGTTTTCATTTCGATTATTACAGGATATCGATGGAATCGGGAACCCGTCAGACCCTAACTCAATTCATAGTTAAGGGCCTGCAATAGGGATAATTTCCATCAAGAAATGATCTGCTTCGATGGATCAAACATGAAATTCATCAAGAACAGTACCTTCGTACGAAGGGACTTCGGTTCATACTTTCTGTTTTGTTTTCAGTTCTGTTTTCATGCATGCTTGTCAGTAATCAAACGTTTTATCTACTAACTTAAACAAATTAAACAAATACTTTAACATTTTCAATCAAATCAGATCAAACTAAAACCTTTTATAACGAACACAGTGCCTTCGTACGAATCCACAATGTTATCCAAACCCAACTGTTTTATTTTCTGTTTTAACCTCAGAAATCATTTACCTTACTGTTTAACAAATCAAATCAGTTCGAATCACTCGTTTAACACCCGGTTCGTACTGAACAGAAATGCCCGTTCGTACGAAGGGACTATGCTCGTTCGTACGAAGGGACTCTTCTTCGTTTTAACTTGTTTTGTTTCACGTATTTCAACGATCTGATCCAACACTCTTTCACATCAGTAATCTTATTATCTCGTTTACCCATTTCAGCATAATCTCGAGACTTCAACAACTCCGCTCGCGGTTTACGTGTATTTCCTACGCAAAACTGTGAGTATACTCGATCCCGTTTTTATTTTAATCACTTTGGGTGCAACATGTACATTATACTAAAACACGCAACACTTGAAACTTATTTTAATCACACTCTATCCGCTTTTAAACATGAAAACATGTGATACTTGTTAGTCTTGTAAGCTATGTGTACCTTTGTATCTATATGCTCACTTCGATGTTTCCGCAATCGGTTGGGGTGTGACACACTTCACACTATTTTTTTTATTTTTACTTAATTTACATGTAAAACCATTACACACTTTAGTGAAAGTGAATAGTGAAAACACTCGTGCCTACATGAGAATGACGCGACACCATCTTTTCACCTTCAGTGAGACCATTACACATAGACTAAATTGTTATATATATATATATATATATATAAGTACAATTCGAAAGGGAGTTTAAAAATCTGGATAATTCAGATATCTAAACTATCCAAAATATTAATATTATTTATATGTGTGTATATATGCCCCATTTGCGGTGTACGTATATAATGTATATACACGTGGACCCTCTGAGCGAAAGTGAAATTGTACTAATTTTAGCGTCATTTTACTAATTTCATGAACAAAACGTTAAATGCGGCGAATGATTAATCAAGCATTATGTGGTGGCGTTGATAGTCGAAAGGCAGGGTATACATGCACTAACCGGCCTTTGTCTCGATTGATGAGTGTTATGTGCCTTATGTCCAAGGTTTGGTGCAAAACTATTATTGAGCCAATGGTCTCACTAGAAACGGCCCCCCTATTCATACGAGGTAGAGTAAGGTTGTCTACATCTTACCCTCCTTAGACCTTAACTTAGTTTCGCTATGTGTAAGATTTATTGAGTATGATGATGATATATGTATGTATGTGTGGGTGTGTGTGTGTATGAACTAATGGTTATAGAGTAAATTTTAGGCGGTGACATTTATCTTTAAAATTGACGAGCGTTGTACTTAATGTTTCCAAATCCTACATGTTATGCCCTTTAACCCTAACCTAGTTATTTATTTTCTTTTTCTTTTTTGTTAAATTTGGTCATGAGAGTATATTTGTCATTTCACCTTTTAGGGACTAATTATGTAAATAACTTAAATACACAACAATTGGAAAAAAATACTTTAAAAATAGAAAATTACTATATCTCTCTCTCTCTCCCTCTCTTCCGTTTACCACCACTACCACTTCAAATTCCACCAAAATTAAGAAGCTTGAACAAAAAGCCATTATCAAGAAGCTCAACTGTACTTGTAAACCTTCAAATCTCACCAAACCCATTTCCAAATCAACAAGTTAAACAAAATCCACTTCTAAATTCCATAAATTTCACAACTACATTTCAATACAACCACAACAGAGTTTGAGAAATGATGTGTGCAAAATGCAACATATAAATTACATCAATTGTGGCATAAAACTAACCCTTTTTTAGTACTAATGTTGGAAAAGTGTGCTTTTGTCTTCCTTTTGTATTTTCAGGATTAAATGAGCTCAAACGAACAAAAGAAGTAAAAAGGCAGCTAAATCTAACATAAATACAAGAAAAGGAATAAACGTGGCATGCCCGACCCCTCGACAGCATCCTCCCAAGCAAAAACAAGAGAACAGAAGGCTGAGCACGCCTCGTGCTCAATGAGCACGGGGGCGTGCCCAAGTGTCTGCAGAAAAAACAAAGTTGTAGAAGCTTCTACCACCCACCACGGGGGCGTGCCCAGCGGACACGGGGCCGTGGTCAACTCTAAGATTCACAGAATCTAGGGAAATCTTGATAGTACAGATACGCTTCTGCACGTGGGTTCGTGCCCAGCGGACACGGGGGCGTGGTCAACTAATGCAGACAAACTGCAATTAATGAAGAAAGAGAAGATGGTGGACAAGGGGCCGTGCCCAATGGACACGGGGCCGTGTCCGGGCTTCTGTGCAGACTATAAATAGGGGTGCTTGGCTCACTTGCAAACCACCTCTCTCACACTTCACCCACACTCCACTACCACCACAACACCATCATCCACCACCATCATCCATCATCCATCATAGAGTGTGTGTAGTAGTCTCGGGATCCAAGATTGATCGTAAGAGTTCTTGACAATCAAAGGCCATGTTTGCCTAAGTCTCTTACATCACTTGGTGAAGACAAGCATTTAGTGTAATACTTTTTATTTTTAATCTTTTCGCACTTTTTATTTGGTTATGTATTAATTACTTTAATAACTAGTTTCTTATGTTGAAGGTGAGTCTTCCTTATCATTTGTCCGTGGTGTCTTGGCATTATTTTACTGTCTATATAAAATAAAAGATTTACACCATTCATATCTCCACGGTCTATATGGAAATATGTTGGCTACCTGGTCAGGGGTTAAGAGAATGGTTTGATAAGAGTCTTGCCTTGTTCAGTGTATAGATCCTGCAAGGACCTGGGTCAAGCTTAGTAGGATCTCCTTCAATACCCACTGGTATTGGATGGTGGGGGTCCGAATTTCTTGATCCCTTCATATGTAAACTACTATTAATATATTAACCCGGCTACTTAGGACTGTATCTCTGCTAACTCAGACTACTTAGCCAAGGGTAACGTCACCTTCAAAAGAGGGGCCTACCACATTACGCATTAATAACTTAATTAATTATCTTTCAATAATCCAACCCTTTAGGATTGTATCCTTGCTGACTCAAACTACTGGGTTGAGGGTAAAGTCACCTTCAAAAGAAGGGCCTACTACAAAAACTAAGATAATCTCTTAAAAAGTGCAAAAGTGAGGAAATAATCAAAGGTTACACTAAAGGCGAGTCGGATCCAAGTGATTCATCTTGTCTATCTGTTTTTATTTTCAGCATCTTAGTTTTTATTTTTCTAGTTTAAAACCTTTTTCTAAATTTTTGATTTGATTAGACGTTGAGGATAAACCGGTATTAAAAGCTCTTGTGTCCTTGGACGATCTCGGTATCTTACCAACACTATACTACACTCACGATGGGTGCACTTGCCCATATGTGTGTTTGGTGTTAGTAAATATCGTGTTTTATAAATTTAAAACTTGACTAAAGTGGTTAAAAAGGGCTAAAAATATACATAAAAACCTATAACACCAACTACGCATCAAGAAACAAATTTTGTACTTCATGAATTGAAACTGTCCTATCGAATTTGAGCCTTGAAAGACAAAATCAACATACTAGGGTTATAAACACACATTTCAGGTCTAAAAACCCAAATTAGTGTCTGAAACTCAGAAATTGGTCGCTTCTAATCAGTAATCAGAATACGAAAACACATTCGACGAACTTGAGATGATTTGTTGTTGCTATTGTTTCTGATGCACCAAATCTTGAATGGAGAATCTTTGAAAATGCTTATAGAAGGAGAGTGGAGGCTTTGATTGTTTTGAGTGTTTCAGATTGATTTGGTGATAGATGGAGACCTTGTGAGACAATAGTGAATGATGAATTGTTGTTGTCATATGACTGACTATAGAGTTGATGACGATGCGAGTGTAACGCTTCGCATTTCTATAGTTTCCATATTTAGAAAGTTGTATTCGTAATTCTACTTTTAGAAACTTGTATTTTTATTTCATTTCCAATCTTGTAATCCGAGACTTCGATCATAATGGAAAATCATCTTTGTATCAATCATATCTGAATTCATACTCGTGTTTATGCAATCAATCGTCAAAATACGTCTTTATAAGCAAAACCGAGACTTATTGTACATACTATCATTCGTACATGCACGATATGTAACACATACTAGCATACACCCCCCCCCCATACTTGAAAAACCTTCAAAACATAAACTAATTGCATGAAATAACTAACATATAGAAGACCAGGGACTAAACCTAAACAAAATCAAGCTTCAGCTGAAATATCAATACGCTGCGTCGCGTGGGCTTCTATCCATCACACACCGCGCGATGCGAGCAAGCATAATCCGCATAATGTTGTTTTATCTAATCCGGATTTCACATTTCTTACCTATTTCCTTCCCAATCACCTTCAATCTTCAATTAAACTCTAACCCTAATCAACCATTGTATAAAAAAGCCTCCCACACCTTCATTTTAGGTTCCCCACACTCAAACCACTCTCAAAATACTCTCAGGTTACTGAAAATTCAAGCTTGGATAGATTATGCTCAAGTCCGAAAGTGAGCTTCAAACTCACTTTTCTTTCTCTTCTTCGTGAATTCTTGCTTCAAACTCCCTTGGAACACCTCTAGGAGGATATCCACAAGTTTACCTTGGTAAACTAGGTTGGGACATCACCATTTTGTGGTCCAAAGTGAGGTTTCATTGTTGTTTTGTTAAACTTTAACTTGTTACAACTTTTCTACATACCTTCTTGGATGAATATAAACCCAACCATGTTCCCAACTAACTTGCATGTTGAAGGACATGATTTGTGGTATCATTCCAAAAAATTTGAGTTGCAAACACCTCCAATCTAATCAACCTAAACCACTAAGTAAACTTACTAGTAATAAAGTGACCAAACTACACGAAGTCTCCAAACATTTGCCATTATTGGAATGCAATAGTCTAGTTTGAGCTCACTTGGTTACTTGGTGGATTAGAGATTTATTTTTAAGTTCTACTCATGACCAACTGAAATCATAAACTAAGTTGATGATTTTGTGCTTTGGTGAATCATATAATGAGGTTTAATGGATGAAAATCATCCTACCTCCTTGCTTAACATACTTGATAACTTGACCATGAGACTTAAAAATATATAAATACATATCTATACTATAACATTAACAACCAAACTCGAAACGCTAGCCAATTCATGGTTGGATGTTAAGAGATATGGTTATTTTATCTTAGATTAAATATCTCATGTGGACTTCCAATAGGAAAACTTGTGCATATGAAAAACACATAATCAAGGTGTCCAATTTGGGTGTTTTGGTCAAGATAACTTTAATGTACTTTTCTAAACTACGCATCTTATACACATTCCAAATCTAAAATTCGGCGAACTCATACGCCTCGTTTATCCTTGTAGGGTAACTCGGCGGTCTTCCCCAAAACTTTCAAACGCACCGACTCACGTACGTGGAATTTACTTCATAAACCGTGAGTATACTCAAATCCCCTTTTACGCGTTAATCACTTTTGGGGTGTAACATATATGACTTAATCAACCAAACTTATGCACAAATCAAACTCACAAATTCACTCAATCTATCAAACATGCTATTTGTTATGCTTAGGTTATTCATGCTAGATACTCAAATACTCACACATGCAACCTACTTGTCATAAACTTTGCGCAAGCCGACCTTAACATGTATAGTGCTATAGGAGTAGCACACACCGCCCTTAGGAAGCGTCATTGTTAAGTATTCAATCTTTAACTGTCTTGTTCATTGCGATGATAAGATTACGCTCGTGAAAACTTTGGTTTGACATTTACGATATGCATGCTAGCTTGTAATTTAACTTAGTATACAAAATGTCATATTGGATTTGAGATAATCTTTATTACATATGCTATGTATTTAAACTTGTATATTCGCCAACTTTTGTTGATTTTATTTTAATATATGTTGCAAGGAGTTGATGATGATATACGAAGGAATCTACTTAGGGTGGATTGGAAATGTACTAAAACAATGTTTTGTTTTTCCTTGTTGTTTAAATTTGTTTGGACAAGTTATTGTAATTTCCTTTCCAATGATGTACACATGTTTAGAAATGAAATGAAATGAAATGAAATTTAGTTGATTAATCTACTATCACAATTAGTCGTTATGAAGTCTCAAACAATCTCGTTTTTTGTCTCACTCTGTTATTTCCGCCATCGGTTAGGGTGTGACAACGATATTGCCGACAGGTTGGGGGTTGACGTAGTGGTTACAGATCGGTAACGACGGGTTGCCGGAAAGTTGGGGGTTGATGTGGCGGTGGTGGTGGTTGATATGGGTTAGGGGTTGGGTGTTGATGTGATGATGTGGTGGTGGTGGTGGGTGGTAGCTGGCAGCTGGGAGAGAGAGAGAGAGAGTTTTAGAGAGATAAAGGGTTGGGTGGGGTGGGGTATAGTGACTAGGTTTTATTTGTATTTTTTTAGTTATATATATGCATTTTGATGTGAAAAGGCAATAACACCATCACATGCGGTCTACATAATCTAATTTAACGAGTAAAATTAACTAGGTTAGCGTCAATGGACATATCATATAAGATTTTGAAACAATAAATACAAAACTTATCAATTTTAAATACAAAGAACATCGTCTGAAACTTGGTATATAGCTAAAGCACAAAACTTACAATTCACTCTTATTTATAACTCATAGGTTATTCTATCAATGTGCAATTTTTCTTCTTAGTCGATACTTCTCACACCATCCCAAATCTCAGTGTCCCTTGTTAGTAATAATCTTTGCCAGTCAGACTCCTAAATCATAAGGTTTAATTTTTAAAACTATACAAAGTCATAATTTCATATATATGCATTTCAATATCTAAATTCATACCGAAATTTCGAATACGGTTTTGTAAGCTGAAATAAATAATCCAAAATATTTGAATATCCGAATTTTCAAATATCTATATTCGAATGTTCTTAGTGAAAACCCTGTATTATATTATACTATTATAAACGTATTCATTTTGTACAATGGTCTATAATTGTAGGTGCATAATTGTAATTACAATAAATAAAAAAGGATGGACCAAAAATGATTCATCTAGAGTCCAAACTAACATGGTGGGCCCACCTTTCATTATGTCTCTAACATTGCTTACCCTTTTATGAGTGATAACTCAAAACACCTCTACTCCATGTTCACATGGCTAATGGGTAGTTCTTAAAAATTTTGCTTTATCTTTTATTTTTTAAATCTAACAATTTTTCAAATCATATGTAAAAGTCGCTTGAATAATGATGAAATGTGTTGTTATTATTAGATTATAAAATCATTTTGTTAATGTATTATGTTTTGTTCATTATGATATTAGTGCAAGGTGATTTTGATTAATTATGACTACATACATTCTACGAAGTTAGGAAAAAGAAAATTCTAACAATTAAAGGTGTAAGAGCATTTACATTGAAGCCTTTATATACATGCGTTTTATATAATTATACAAGGGAAAAAAAGAAAACAACACTACATTGTAATCTCTAAAATAGAGAAAAATATATAGAAACTAAAGTATACCTCTATATTTAGAGGCTCACATTTAACCCTCTATATGTTTATTGTGAGTGTGTAGAAAATATAAAAAAACTAATAAAATAAGTGTTTGTGAGTAGGATAAAGATAAAGATAGAGAGTTGAATGTAAAAGGTTTTTGGGAAATAAACAAATTTTAGAGAAAGATGTGTTTTTTAGTATTTTTATATAGTTGGAGATGAAGGGTAAGGTGAATGATATAAGACAATTTTGACAACCAAAAGTATAAAAAAAAACAATTCATTGTAAAAGTAAATAAAATATACTTATAACCCGTTGACTTTTGCATTTTAAGTTGCAGCACTTTGACTTTGCATTATAAAATTTGACATGAGCATGCAATAAAAGGTATATCCCTACTACTAAAAGTCTTGACTTAAACAACAATTATACTCTGTTTCAATTCAATTGGTTGACTTTTGAATATTATATGTAATATGCTTTCATTCAAAGATACAATTGAAGATAAAGACTTTCTCAAAACCATCTTTTTTTATCTAAATGGATGCTTAATCGTTAATCACTTGCAACTCATTTATGGGTCGGCAATTGATCTTGATTATTGTGATTAATGTAAGACCGGTTTGGGCCAACATGGCAACATTATATTGGTCATGTGCTCTAAAACTGGGGTGAGTCAAATAAACTGAAAAGTGGTACCGATTGAGAAACCGAGAGTGTCGTTATGATTTTTCATAGTCGGTTATAAATCATCTATCTATAACTATAACAAACTATATAATAAAACAAATCAATGTGCGTCACGTGTTACCCATTGCAGGCATTTACTTTTTTTTTTTTAATTTTTCCGTCCCTCTCTTACTTATCTTATACTAGCAGGGTACCCGCACAATGTGAGGTGGGATGACAATTTGCATTGCGATACTCGTTTCTTGTAGTATTCTTGTTCGTATAATATTTATTTTAGTATCATTGCGATGGATATATGTCATAAGCGAAGTCATCGATTAATCCATTTTATTGTGGTGTGCACAGTTGTGTCAGTTCGGATATTATCCTTATCCAAAGCTGAAACCAAAGTCATCGGTTAGTCTATTCTATTAACCAATTGGTTTTTTGTTAATTAGTTCGGTTTATTCGGTTAGATTGTCGGTTTTTTGGTTCATTCTTTTAATTTCGGTTATTAGCCAAAACAACACTTAGCTAAAACTTTTGCTTAAAAAATATATGAAATTGTGGTATAAATACATAAAATAGTGTATAAATGCATAAAATGAAATGATAAAAACATGAAATGGAGGTATAAAATGTGAAATACATAAATTGGAGGAATAAAGGCTAAAAATATATGAAAATATAAATGGTTCGGTTCAGTTAATTTTGGTCAAATGAGGGTACAAAAAAACTGAGTTTTTTGGTTTATTCGGGTTAATCTGCTATCAGTTAACGTAGTTTTTAGTTGATTTCGGTTCGATTTCGTCTGTTTCGGTTCGGTTTCAGTTAACGATTCAGTTATTGCTCACCCCTGGACACTGTTAATCACGTAAGATATCAATTTTTTTAATTAAAAAACTATTGCAATTGTGACAACCGAGAATTTTCAGATTAACTCCGTTATCTTTAAAATTATCATAAACATTCGTTAATTTATTTCACTTGATATTAGTTGGTTAAGTGTGTCAATTAGTGCACGAATACTCACATAACAATAAGTTGGTGAGTTAACTGAATTACCGAATCACACACGAGTCTGACCCCGAATGTTGGTGAAACATGGATATAGTATTGCAAACATAGAATTATAGAAATATGAATATATTATGTGGAATTATATGATTTCCGGTAATTACGTTTATTGTGTGTAAATTATGTGTATTGTGTGCTTTTACGTGTAATTGTTCGGTTTCGTGTTTTTTTACTTTGTGGCAAATTTTAGAAAAATACTTAATTGTGGGGAATTCTCATAATAATAACATTGTAGCAGAGAAATGAGCCTTGTTTTAATTTAAAGCCTATTTAGGAGCCCATGGATTCTTTTTAATGTAAAAAACCCATATCACTCACGTCCCCCCTCTCCTCATTCACGTCTTCAACAAACCCCACACAAATATACAAACCTTAATTTACCATCTTTGAAGCTTGGAACTTGCAATTTTTAGGTTCTTGATCGTTTCTGACACTCTACAACGCACACTAGTAAGTCTTGTCCATCGATTTCAGCTTTTGTGTGTTCTTGCTGATTTTGATTGAAACCCTAATTGAGTTAAACATGTTCTTGATGATTCAAAACTAGTGTCTAGGGTTTTATATTGCGTTAGTATGATGATTAGAAGTAATCTTGATGATAGGAAACTTGATTTGATCCATTGTTCATACCCTGCCTAGAATGGAAATTTATTGATGATGAATTTGATGCTAGATCATGGTATTCACAACTTGCCTATAATGGAAAGTTTTGTTAAATGAGATTGTGTCGATTTCATGATAGATTTGTTGATGATCAAAGCTAGTTCTTCTGAGTTAGTGAAGACGCATGGAACAATTTGTCATGATCAAATTAGGTGATTTATGTTAGACTTTCTAGGGTTTCCCTAAGGGGAATTTTTAATTGACATTGCATGATAAAACTTGAAGGTTAGACATTTCATGAACTCGTAGGAATGTCACTACAGAATTTTACGAGATTGTTTTGATCATAACCTAAATATACAGATGCCAAATAGGGTCATTCTTGAGTCTAGGATCATCTACTAGACGTATATATGATCCACAAAATTTTTAGATGTGTATATGATCCACAAAAATTTTAGATGTGTATATGATCCACAAATATTTTCATAATTTTTCATGAACCCTAATTATGTTTTTGAAAATTTTAATGTGGATGTGTAAAACTGAGTTTTTTGATCAGAAAATATGGTCCATTATAAGGACTATAACTTGATCAATGTTTGGAGTTAGGACATGAAATTCTTACAGCAGATACTTATAGGAGTTAGTGAGGCACTCCAATTGGCCTTGCGTCAATTGGATCAACGTAAATTTTATTTTTTTATATAAATTTAATGGTAAACTTTAACCAAAAAACAACGTTTTTGACCTTTATGTGGTGTGAAATTTTTCATGAAATTTCTATAAACATTTAGGACTCAAGAAAATTACACAAACCCAGATATACAATTTGGCACATCTCATAAAATATTCATAATTTCTCTGCATTGTTTAGTATTTTAAATAAAATACACATACTGACTTTAAAACTGAAGTTGTACTGTGTATGCTGAAACTTTTTGATAACATTAGAGTTTACTTCTCTTTAACCATGCAAAGTGTATTTAGGAGGTGAAACATAAATAAATTTCATCATACATGTTATGTGATGAATATTATAGTTTACCTGATTTCATGAATGTGTATGTTTGTTAAGTCACCTAGTTATCACCAACAAGTCGTCGGGGCAACTTGTGCTAAGTAGTCAAACATGAGAGTCTTTTCTATAACTTTAAAACTACGGGATTGTTTGGATTACTTGATTTTTGAGAACCAACGTGAATATACACTCATCGACATTACATGTAATAGGTAGTGGCTAACCGGGCACCTACTTCTTGTCTTTTGCATTCTCGGATTTCTTCACAAACAGTGAGTTTCACTACTACTTAAACTTTTATGTTTTCTAGAGGGACAAACACACTTAGTTAATGTTGTTCCTTTATATCACTTGTGTACTAACTGTAAACGAACCGAACGAACACGAACAAGGCCTTGTTCGTGTTCGTTCGTTAAGGAAATAAATGTGTTCACGAACGGTTCATGAACACATACCGAACGGGATTTTATGTTCGTGTTCGTTCATTAAGGAAATGAGCGTGTTCGCGAACGGTTCACGAACACAAACGAACACAAATAAATTTGGCAAACGCGGCGAAGGATAAAGATAGATGGCCCAGAGAGTAGCACTCGAACTTGAATCCCTTATTGTGGAACGGAGGTCGATCGTATTCACCGATGTAAATAATGAGAAATGAAAGGGAAATGATGCATAAACAAGGTGAAAATGAGTTTCCTAGTTTCATTGTCAGGGTAATAAAATAAATAAAAGTTTAATTATATAAAAAGTACAAATAAAATATAAGAAAGTATAAAGATCTTCAATTAAAACACAAATATACGAACATAAACGAACGCAAATCAACGAATGTTCACGAACACGTTCACGAACACCTTACCGAACGTTCACGAACACAATCGAACGAACGAGACCTCTGTTTATGTTCGTTCATTTAACTAATCGAACGAAATTTCTTGTTCATGTTCGTTCGTTTATTAAACGAACGAACATAAACGAACTTCCCGCCGAACGGTTCACGAACTGTTCACTGAACGTTCGGTTCGTTTACAGCCCTAGACTATTAAACATACGCAATATCACTAAAGTCTGTACACACTAGACCGTTAATATGGGATAGCGAGTTAATATTTGGTAGTACTATTGGGTTTGACAAACCCCACACCGTGCTGGGAGCCGAACATGAAACATTGATTTAACTCCAGTACCACGTTTGTGATAGACGTGGTGGAAGGCACCAAAACACAACAATCAGCTTCGGTTCTCATGTTTAGTAACTTGAAAATAGGTTAGCTACCTAATTGATATAATTGAATTGTGCATTTTCTAAAACAGAACTTGATTATTTAAAACTAGTGAATTCGTCAACTTAATGTTAACCCACTCTAGTATGTTCTCACACAGGTCGCTAAAGTTGGTAACTTGGATTGTTGCATTGCACTGCGCATTGGAGTGTCATGACGGTTATTCAAACTATTTCTATAATATGGTAAAAACTGTTGGGTTTTGCCATGTTTGACACTTAATACTTTTGTTTATGCTGTTTAACTTAAACTTTGGTTGTTAGTTTTTAAAACCGTTAAAAACATATCACTTTTCATGTGGATTGTGGTATTTGGTTATTTTCTTTTATTGTAAATGTTTAACATGACTAGTGGTTGGATCCTAATTTATCACACGCCTCGCGATAAAACACCGCTAGTGGAGTTTGACGGTGTGACAACAATGCTATACTCAGGTTAGAAATAATAAAATGCTCGTTTTTATGGTGTAATTAAAAAATATTAATTTACGAAAAAAAATTATGGTTATTCAAAGAACGTGGGGTAATTAGTTTTTCATAAGTGAATAAAGGGTAACTAATAATTAAGTAAATAGAATTTGGTTAAAAATAAGGGATTATAGTATAATTAATTAATTATTTAGAATTTGGATAAAAACAAGGGATTATAATATAATTAAGATGGAGATTTTAATGTAATTAGTGTTTGAATGACTACTTTACCCTTGTTTTACACTTTATGCATTAAACTAAAAAAATTTCTTAACTTTTGGGTATCTTAAAATATCATTCCTTTATGCATTATATATACTATAGATTAATTAAATTAATTAATTAATATTATATCTTATCTTGTTTTGAATATCAAATAGAATCCTTCTATTTTTCTAATAAAATATTATCCTCAAATTTAAATTGTTAAATTTTAAATATTTTTAAATTAAACAAATTATTTATCTAGAAAACCAAACTTTGTATTAATACCTTATTTATTTTTATTTTCATTATCAAAAAATTATTATATCGATTTTATTACATAATTTATCACTTAGATGGCTGCTGATTTGTTTCTTGAATAACATATCTTCTTTTCAAGAACCACCTCCGCAATCACCCTATCCACCGAGTATCGAGTATATCTATTATTATATAAAATTATATTTATTCTACTCGTGTGTAATACACGGTTTTTTTTAAATATAACATTTTTATTATTTATTATACAAGATTACATTCATTGAACCCATTTAATACACAAGATTTTTAAAAATACAATTATTTTAATATTTGGTATATAAAATTAAAATTATTCAACTCGTGCAGTACACGCGGTTTTCTAAGGATATAACTGTTTTTGTTATTTAGTATAAAAATTACATTTATTCAACCCGTGTAATACACAGGGTTTTTTTTAAATATAATTTTTTATTATTTATTATACTATATTACATTTATGCAACCCGTACAATACACACTATTCTTAAAGATACATCTTTTTTTATTATTTAATATATGAAAATTACATTTATTCAACCTGCGTAATAAACGAGCTTTTTAAAGATATATTTTTTATCATTTAGTATATAAAATTACATGTATTTAACACATGTAATACAAGAGGTTCTAACCTAGTATATTATATAACTCATCATAAATAGCGTATTAATTGCCGCTTATTCTCCTCAAAAGGATTGCTAATTAATTGGATTTATTACACATGAAATAGTGGTTTAGTGGTATGGTGATTACCATTCCACAAATGTGGTATAAGTTCACATTCTTGAAAGCGCAAGTCATTTAGGTGTTAAAAAATTGCCCTTTAAAGCTAGAAAAAAAAAATATATTAACTGGATTTATTGATTAAAAAGGTAGTGATATATATAATATAGGTCCTAATTATTTTGTTCAATTATTTCGTAATCATAATTAATGCATAAACAATATAAAAAGGTTAATATTATGAAAGAAAAGATGTTTATAAGCCGATGCAATTTGACCGGCTTGTTTCATATTGTAACGAGTGACTCATATTGATTTTTGTATATATGCTTTGCAGATTTAAAATGCTCAAGACTTGGGGTTGAATATTATCAATTTGGTTTGACCAATGGTGAAGAGAGGAGTCGTTTTCAAGAAGCAAAGTCAACCCCACACTTTGTAACCAAGTTTAAAACTCCCAAGACTAGCTTATTTTCCACAATTGGTTCCAAGTCATACATGTTGAGATTGAACCTTATCCAAATGAGACAGCCCACTAAACCAATTTGAACTTGTATGAGCCGTTTCCCTATAACTAATTTATTTACATCTTTTATATAAGGACATGTGTAGTCACAAAGCCCTTTGTAGGGCGTTATGCGACAAGTGACGAAACGTGTAAGAGATGGGCTTTATGGGGTTTTGTATAACTTGAGTGTGTAGTAGAGATACATATGTATGAGGCTTTATATATGTATGTATATGTGTGTGAGTGGGGAAGAATGGGCAACGCCGTGAAAATTTTCACGAAGAGGGGAGATTTTCAGCACATGGCGCCCCCCGTAATGGTGTTCAGGGGCGCCATGGGGCAGTATACTTGAGTTTGGCGTGATGTAGCGCCCCATTACACAAGACCTAATAAACAATCTCAAACCGAAAACAAGTATGACCCTTTTTTATGTACGACACCACACCACCTCGTTGCCTTCAAAACCACAATCACCACCGCGATGGCACCATTATCATTTCCGGCAGTCCACTACCACTTCCGTTGCCGGCACCACTACCGCTGCCACCTCCATCCGTCGTCACTAGCTACTTAAAAAATATACAACCGGTTAACCTCTCTTTTTAAACTACTCATTTCAACCCGAGCCCATTTTGACCCACACACGTTTTGACCCAAAACACATTGTTATATTATAAAAAAAAAAAAAAAAAGCGCCTGTTTGACCGGAACTCAGTTTACTCAGAACCTGTTATGATCCATCACCCAACCCGCTCTGTTCGCCAGGCTTGCACAAACACTATCACAATCATACCCACAAATCAAACACCCCTTACATATAATGGGGTAATGTAATACTTCAAGAAAAGAATGCAAAGTAAGATAACAAGATCAAGCCAGTTCTTTTTACCCAACTCACAGAAAATCTCCTTATCATTTGATCAAACCATTACTTTGGGCGCCAAAATCGTCAATCACATTGACTAGTAATTGTTTCTCTTCTAATAAAGTCTAAATATGTGCAATCTAAAACCTAAGAACGATTTCGGTCCAGAAAACTTTCATGCTATTAAACTTCAGTAACTGGAAAATCATGAATATAATCATTCCATATCTCAGTAGCAATGGCGTCACGCAATTGTGAACTCTGTTCAATTTGTTGGGCATCAAAGGGTACATCTACATCCATCATTTGATTATCGGCATGCATCATCATCATCACCGGTTTTTCAAAATCAATTGGCTGTACAACCGGTTCCTCCAATTGCAAAACACAATTTTCATGTTCAAACGGTTTAAAGATAATATCATCAGGCGTCTCATCACGAATGTAATTATGTAAAGCACATGCCGCTACCACCAATTTCACCTGTCCCCCAAACGACATAAATGTATATTCACTATTTGTTATTAAAACGAAAAAAAAAGAGTTAATTGCCATTTTAGTCCCTGTGGTTTGGGTCATTTTACCAGTTTAGTCCAAAGGTTTCATTTTTAACATCTGGATCCAAAAAGGTTTCATCGTTGTCATTTTGGTCCAACTGATTTAACTACATCCATATCTGTTAAGTCTGCCAAGGGCATTTTTGTCATTTTATTTAAAAGAAAAAGCAATAAAGAAAAAAGGGTTAATAAAAAGAAAAATGAAATGACAAAAATGCCCTTAGCAGAATTAACAGATATGGATGGAGTTAAGTCAGTTGGACTTGGACCAAAATGGCAACGATGAAACCTCTTTGGATCCAGATGTTTAAAATGAAACCTTTGGATTAAACTGGCAAAATGGCCCAAACCACAGGGACTAAAATGGCAATTAACTCAAAAAAAAACTGTAGATAAAACATTCACCTGTGTCGGTAAAGGGTAAGAAGGTGTGGACATCAGTATCGGAAACCGTTCTTTCAGTGATCCAAATGCTCTGTCAGTGATGCTTCGCAACAATGAGTGACGGTGATTGAATAACTCTTTAGCGTCTTGCGGTTGCAACCCGTTTTCATTTTCAATTATCCTGTACGGAGCGCCTATGTATGGAGCAATAAACCCCGGAATGTTCGCATATTTGAAATCCACAAGGAAATATTTACCTGCACCATAACATATTGACCAGTCAAAAACAATGAAATCAAACGGGTGTCACAAATTTTCAAAATTGTAACGACCTTCAGGGACTTTAAGGTTGTTTTTCCTTGTAAGAGCCGAATTTAGAACTTTTATATCCGGTGCTGACCCTTCCCAACCGGCTAAAACATAATGAAACTTCATATTAAACGAACAAGCAGCAAGAACACTTTGTGACAGAACACCGTTTTTATTACGAAAAGGTCCTTGTTCATCGACACCCACTATTACAGGAAAATGTGTGCCGTTAACAGCTCCCACACAATCCTATCACATTACAGACAACAAATACGATCAGAAGCACGTTACTAATTTTCAACCGATAAGTAACTTATAGACGCTAATTCAGTAAAATAGTAAAATACTAAAATTACCATGAAATACGGGTAAAATCTCGGATCGTCTCGGATTTCTGGAGGAATCTCGGAGCCTGGAGGTTGAAAGAAGTCTAACGATACGGCAATAATTGCGTTTAGTACATTGTTGAAATGACGACTAATGGTTTCACCCGAGTATCTAAACAGCTCTTGTACTGCACGAGTACGGAGGTTATGCCCGATAATGAATAAAAATATGGCTAATTGTTCCTCAACTTTTATTCGGCTAGTGTGGCGTAAGAGACCTTTAGCTTTTAACTTGTCACACAGTTTATAAAACACATGTTTTTCCATCCGGAAATTCTCTAGAAAACGCTCGTTAGAACCGTTGAGAACTTCATCTACAAACTTTGTACCGTTAGCAGAGATAGGCGTCGATTCGTTGCCTGTGGATTTCTCGTTAACGTGATCCTTTTCGTCATCGGAGCTCTCCATGGCGCACAAAATCCTACACTACGTTAAAATTACAGTCCCGGATCATGATTTATTATTAAGTAATGTAACTCTAAAAAACAAATTCAAGAACTGACTAACTAGTAGGGATGCAAACGAACCGAACGTTCAACGAACAATTCGTGAACCGACGAGAAGTTCGTTTGTGTTCATTCATTTAATAAATGAACGAACACGAACAAGAAATTTCGTTCGGTTAGTTAAATGAACGAACATGAACAAAGGGGCTGTTTGGCAACATCTGAATGGTTAAGTGCTGAACCAGTAAGAGGTCTGAACCATTAAGAGCCTGTATAATGTTTAACCGTTCAGAGGAAAATGTCTGACCAATTCAGATTATAGGTCTTAACCATTCAGACTTTGTATAAATCTTAACCATTTAGAGGCAAATGTCTGAACCATTTAGACATCTGCTCGTGAAACAAACAGTCTGAACCAATAAGTGCTGAACCAGTAAGAGGTCTGAACCATTAAGAGCCTCATTAAGAGGTAAACAAACAGCCCTAAAGACCGCGTTCGTTCATTTATGTTTGTGAACGTTTGGTAATGTGTTCATTTGTGTTCGATGGTTGATGGATCATTAATCTTTTTAATATTAATATTTTAGTTAAAATTTTAAATACTTCAAAATTCCGACAAATAAAATATCTAATAAGTCTTAGTGTATTATATATTTTGTTCATGAACATTTCGGTAAGTGTTCATAAACACATATATTTTCTTAACAAACGAACACGAACAGTGTTCGGTCGGCTCATTTGCAGCCGTAATAACTAACTAGTGCAGTCATGTACTACAACAATGGTCTCAAAAAGGGACACCACAAGCTTAATATCAACCCTAACCCTGTTCAAAACAGAGCAACATTATCTAATTTTGAGGTTAAAGTTTAACAAAGTTAGCAACCTTATTTCTCAAAAGAGCATATGAATCTGCTACATCAACATAAGTAAACCGATAATAATACCATAAGAAATTGGATTGGGGAGTAGAAATAAAAGGGCAATTTGAAAGTAAAAAGTACTGATTAGATGATACAAGTAGACACCATAGGGAAGATCAGTTGATATATGAAATTAGGGGGAAATGATTAAACGTACCGGATACGATGAAAGGGAACAGCTAGGGTTTCCGTTACGCCGGAGCCAGGGAGAAGAAGACGGTAAAGCCACACAAAATCACCCTTCTCTTTGTTCCCTTCCTTCCATAGAATGGAATTATTTTACTTAATACATTAATGCTCGGTTAGTCCCACTCGTTTGGTGAAATTTCACTTTTAGTCCTCAAGTTTTAGAAATTACATTTATGTTCCTTATGGTTTGTCAAGTTATTACTCGGATAGTCTTTAGAGTGGATAGTCGTTAGTTTTCGTTATTAAGTCCATGGAAAATTACTAAAATATTTTTTTATTTATTTGTGGGACCCACCCACCACTACTTCATCTTCAACCCATGTTGAACAACTTCGCTTACTATGTGTCGCTCTGACTGCTTCCCAAACCTTCATATACGATCAACTCTTTTGGATTTCGGCTTCTCTTTCAACTTCTGCAGAGTCTGCTTTTCAAGACTTACAAAAAGCTTATTCTGATTATCAAAATAAGGATTTGTTGGTGGAGTTGATGCCCATAGTTTTGCCTTGCTGAAATCGAGTATTAAAGAGAGTTCAGTTGATAATGACAGTGATGAGGCTTCGGTTCGGGTTCCAGTTGCTTATGTTATTGTTGCTGCTTATCAGTTTAAATGGTCTTGTCTTTTGCCCTAATTTAAATAAAAACTAAGGTGGGGTTTAAGATTATATTAAATTTATGTTATGTCACACAGATTGATCTTCAGCTGTTGGGAAAACTATGTTCCTTGATTATTCCATGTGCACTCACTGCACTTGATCATTGGTCACCCCAGGTCAAAGTACGGGAAGATGAAGCGTGCGCCTTGCGCTTTTTAAAACCAAGATTACATTGGTCACCCCAGGTCAAAGTAAGTACCCGATTTCTGGTTCTTCAGTGTCATACACAATATGTTGTAATCTTGGTTTTAAAAAGCGCAAGGCGCGCGCTTCATGAATGCAACGCATTCCTAATAAGCTATCCCTTTTCTTGTTTTATATATCATTCACTTACAGATCTTCGTTTTGACCAACTTTGACCTGTATGTACGGGAAGCGCTGCCTAAGGCGCTTTCCTGATCCCCTCAAGTGTGTCCTTTGAAAGTGGCTGTAATTGACGGCTGGGTCTGATTATTGTTTCAGGGGCAGGGAATGATTGTGTTTATACATATTGCAAATTGCAAAACATGTGAGGTGGGTGAAGGTTGAAGATGAAGTAGGTGGTTGAGGGTGGAGGTTGAAGGTAAGTAAGTGGTGGGTGGGTCCCACAAATAATTAAAAAGATTATTGTTTTTCTTGAATAAGGGCATTTTAGTAATTTTACATGGACTTAACAGTAAAAACTAACGGTCATCCACTTTAGGGACTATCCGAGTAACAACTTGACAAACCACGGGGAACACGAGTGTAATTTCCAAAAGTTAGGGACTAAAGGTAAAATTTCACCAAACCACATGGACTATGCGGTTATTTTACTCAAAGTATTTTATACATATTTTGTGTGACATAATATAATAATTTATATTAATAAATTATGTCATATCGTTGGACTTCGTCCAAAATCCAGACTTGTCACGTCAGCATACCATATCATTCCAAACTCGCTATTCATCTACTACTAAACCGCCTCATTATCCACCCGCATCATTTACTTTTCCTTTTATTTGAACTATATCTAATTTATATAATCTATTTGATTAATAAAATTATTTATTTTTTATTAAAATATTTAAATATCCAAAAAATAATAAAATTAATGAAAATTTTATTTATTAAATAAAAAACACACTTACAACAATTAAAAAACAACACTTACAACAATTTAAAAAACAACACACTTAAAACCTAAAAATAAAAATATGCAAAAAACAAAAAACAAAATTAAGGCTAATAAAAATTCAATTTTTTTATTATTTCACAGTTCACACTGATGGTTCAAAGGTTGATATTAGTTTAAATATTTAGTTTATTTAAGTTTAATTATCTATTTTATTTAGGTTGAATTATGTATTTGTGAATTGTTTTTAATTTTAATAAAGTTGTTTTTCTTCGTTTATATTATTTTTATTTTGTATATTTGTTTTCTAATTTATTTTCTTTTGGTTTATATATTTATGTTATTAGTTTAAACTAGGTTAGAACCCCGTGTATTACACGGGTTAAATAAATGTAATTTTATATATTAAATAATAAAAAATATATCTTTAAAATATCGTTTATTACACGGGTTGAATAAATGCAAGAGTTAATTACAAAGATAGTCCTTGTGGTTTACCAAAAGTAACACCTTTGGGTACTAATTTTTTTTTTTTTTTTTTTGTAACATGTTCGGGGCTTATGGTTAGAAAGATTTATTTAACAATAGATAAACTCGTTTAATACACAAGGTTTTTAAACATATAACATTTTTTTATTATCTATACTATATAAAATTAAATTTACTCAACCCGTACAATACACCGATTTTTTTTAAATATATTTTTTTTATTATTTAGTATATAAATTTACATTTCTTCCACCCGTGAATACACAGGCTTTTCTTAAATATAACTTTTTTTATTGTTTGTTATATAAAATTACTTTTATGCAACCCGCACAATACACGAGGCTTTTAAATATATAATTTTTTATTATTTAATTTATAAAATTATATTTACTGTCAACTTCCGTTAAATTTTCTGTTAAGTTTTGCTTAAATTACCAAAATACCCTGCAATAACATTTGATTTAGGAATAATTTTGTAACTATAACCATAGAAATTATTAATTATATATTAAAATCAACTTCGTCGTCTTATCTATAAGTTCGATCCATAACCATAGCAATTATATTTATATATTAAAAAATGTATTTTGTAAATTCCTAATTCCTTCAACTTCGTCGTCATTATCTATAATTTTAATTTTATAATTTTTTTTAACACAACTTATTATTATTATTAATTTTTTTTATAATATATACTATAATTGATATTAATTATCTATAAAAAAATAGATGGCTTCAATGAATGACATGTGTCCTTATATTGGTTTCTTTTATTATATAGTATAGATAATTCTAAGATTTTTTTAATTTAATGCAACTTTTTTATTTTAAATTGTCTTAAAATAGATGGGTTTCACATGTAAGAGGTTTAGACTAGTCTACTCTGTTTCAAACCATGTGTTGGCTAGGGGTGTGCAATATCTGAACCGTTAACTAAAACTAAATCAAAAACTAACGAAAGCGAATCAAAATTAACCGAATTAACCGAAAGTCGGTTATCACACTACAAGAAATTTGATTGTTTATCCAAATATAATTTACCTACACATGTTTGTATATATGTGGATAATGGTTGATTACATCTTTTCATAATTACTAACATATAGTATGTGTTGGTAATACATTTTAGTCACACTTAGCGTTGGTGAGAAAATTTCCTTAAAAGTTAATAATTAATTAAATGTTAAATTATCCACATGTGTGACTAATCCTCATTATGTATAGGTAAATTATCTACACACAAGTTAACAAACTAATATATGTGTAGATAAATTATCTACACACACGTTAACAAACTAATATATGTGTGGTAACTGATTATGTTTTACCAACACATAATAGTTTTAAATAAAAATGTAGATAAAATAAGTGAATAAACTTTTTTAATATTTTGAAAATGACGTGGCAAAATAAGAGCTACACATATTTAGATTAGGGATGAGCATAGTACCATACCAGTATCGAAAAATGGAAAAATTGGGTATTAGTATCGAAAATAATCAGTACGATACCGATATATCAACCAGAATACCGCTACCGTACCAAACCAGTAGTGGTCTCGAAAATTGGGGAAAATGGATGTCGATGCCGAAAATGATCGATACGGTACGGTACCAGTTCAATACCTGTATGTCAACCAAAATACTGGTACCGTGCCAAACCAGTATTGGTCGAAAAAAATTGGGGAAAATGGATACCGATGCCGAAAATGCCGAAAACCATTACTGTCGCGAATCTACACGTCCTAACACTTAATTTATGTGTATCTAAAGACAACTACCAACACATAATAGGCTTTTACCCACACAATGTGTGGGTAAAGACCCAAAATTAACCGAACCAAACCATTTATATTTTGACATATTTTACCTCTTATACCTCCATTTCATATTTTTATACTTTCATTTCATGTAGAGTAAACTACAAAACTCGTCCTTTATTTATGCCACTTATTGCAAACTTTATCCTTTATCTTCAATATTTACAAGAAACGTACTCGATGTTTGTAAACCCTTGCAAGTTATGTCCTTTTGTCCTAACACAGTTGGTTTTGATGGTTAAATTTTGTCACACCCCGATTTCCACATGAATCACCGGTGGGCCCGGTGGGGATTACCGTGACGTAGTTGGCAACAATATAGTCAAACCACAATATATGAATGCACAGCGGAAGCATAAAGATAAATATAATTCAACCATTTACTGTAATATCCAAATGTATCACAAGTAGTTGAATAGTATCCACAGGATGGAATAAATAAAAATATTGTTCAACAGATAGACATCAAGCTTGCGAGACTTCCTTAGATGCTAGGGAGCTACTACCAGCCAATTACGTGTAGTACCTGCACTTAATCTTTTTGGGAAAATACGTCAGTTTACACTGGTAAATACAATCAACTGACTCATTTTGTAAAATGGTTGAAAATTGGTTTGGATGCACTTGGCACAAACATGTTTATTTAACTTGGGAGAATTATTTAAAATTATAATCTTGTGAACGAATTACATGTTCCTTCTATGCGTTCAGTAGCCCGGATCGTGCCGGTTAAAGATCAATAGACACACCACATTGCGTAAAACCGAGGTGGGTAAACCATCGGCTACGTCTTTCAATAGTATAGACATCATACCGGGTGTACGCCTACACCCGGGTGTCGAGGTCGTGGCCATTTCGTAAAATGATGCCAAGGATATCCGGGACATGGTCATTAACCCCCCAAAGGCTTTTAAGTAACAAGACTGTTTAAATGAGCCGATCAAACTATTCAATTAACCACCTAAGTGATGGAATTATTTGATGCTCGATCAAGCGGTATTTTATATACCGTAACCCAAGCCCGTATAAGGGAAAATAAGTTAAAAGTATTTACCTTTGCAATGTATATTCCTTAATCAATTAAATCACTGATATCTTTTACTGGGGCTCCTTATTCTGGAACGAAGGTTTTAAAATAACCTATTAGAATCCTAACGGGTCTTTATATTAGCCGTAGCCTAGACCGGTTAGTTTCGAGGGATAGTTACGGTTTAATCACGTGAAAGGCGAAAACCGAGAATGGAATGTGATTCTGACCCAACAAGTTCGGAGACTCGTTTTATATGGGTTTAATATTCACACTCTGGATTTTGGGGTCAAAATGATATGGTTTGACCCGTATCGGCTAATTTATGTAAACTAGTTACATAAGTCGAACCGTGCGCGCAATAGGCGCAACGGGTAACCGTAGGAGTCCTACACTGTTTTCCTAAGTCAATATACTTTAAAGAGGTTGTGGTATCAGTAGGATACCTTCCATAATGCCCGTAACGAGTTTTAGTTCATTATACGCCCCGTAGGGGTTTTCCGGTCATTTTAAAGACTTTTAAAGGGATTACCGAGTTCTACAGGAAACCTGAGTTTCCCGATCAGTTTAACAAGTCTAAAATATCTTATTTATTATTTAAAATCAGTAGCAACTGGAATCGGGTCAAAAGACCTTGTAGAACTCAAGTTTTGGCCGAAAAGGGCATATTCGGTATTTACCGAACCGTAGCCATAACCGCAGGTTATGAGCAGGTTAAAATTTATTAAAAATCTTTAAAAATCCCAAAAATATTATTTTATTACAGTGGGTAAAAGTTTTGGTGACGGAATCTTGGTTTAGGTAGGCGTTATGCTAATTGCGCCGCTTATTACAAAAGTTTCTTATAAATGCGCTATTTAGCATAACTCCCATTCTAGACCTCGGATTGGCGTGAAACTTTAGGGACATGCTTAGGATTTAGTAAGCAAGGTTATGGTCCCTTCACGTGTCCGAAATACTCGTTTTATTTTAAAAAGGGCGTTACGGTCAACTTTTAAGTAATTAACGAAAATGCGTAAAAGACTCGGATAAACAACGAACCGGTCACAGAGGGTGATACCAACACGTGACCTGGTCTTAAGAGAGTCCTAAGGCATATCTACATTGTACTAAAAACGGGTCAGAACTGAAGTCAAAGCAAAAGTCAAACTTTTGCGACATTCGGCTCCGAACCGGGTTAATATAGCAAATGGCCGAATCAAACGAGCGTAAACAAGTTTATATATTATTTATCATGTTTTATGAGTGTCTAAACAGGTTGCATATCGTTTATATTACAGATTATGCATAAATCGCAAAAATAGCTTTCTGTTGACTTTTTAAGTACACGTTTGACTCGACATTTGAACTAGTTAGAGTGGTGATCATGGGGAACCATTTCAGAGGTTTATTACCCACATAAATACCAACACATAACCACTTTTGATTCGACAAGCGACTGAGCCATTAAGGATTTATCTTGAAGTCAAACCGTAGTTACGACGGTTTGATTTTTAGCTATTAAACTAGGAAAAACTTAACCACAAAGGATTTGAATGACTTACAGAAGCTTGACACGAAATAGGATGCTAAGAGAAAGCTTTGAGAGCTCCAAGTATGATCAGAAGAGTGTGTTTGAGGTGTGGTGAACATATGCACACAATGTGTCTATTTATAGTGCTCAAATGGCTCTTAGATCATTACACAATAGCCTACAAGTGATCATGGATGAATGGCATGTGTCTCTAGGTGTTATGGGTCGAGTAGGGGGCGCCCATGCCTCTGGGAAACCCATCCTTAATTGTTTTACCGCTTTAAACAGCCAACAGCCAAGTTTCTGTCGCTGGGCATCGCTTACGGACCGTATGGCTTAGGCCTTGCGGTCCGTAAGCCTGTGGCGGATCTCAGTTAATCATTCACTCCCTTACGGTCCGTAAGGCATGACCTTTACGGTCCGTAAGGTGTTAAGAAACAATCTTTTTAAATCTTTTTACAATGATTACTAAAATCTTTGGTAATTAATACCCTGACCTTTCGGGTTTGAAGGGGTAACTTTGCGAGATGGCCCTCGGTTAATTATAATTAAGGACCTCGCGTTATTTACCCGTGTTATTAAGCCCCCGGATAGTTTACTTATTATCCGAAAAGCCTTAATTTATATAGTTGACGCTTTTAACCCCTCTCGTACGAATTTGGTCATAAGTTTCTCGTTTTAAAACGGAACTTCGCGGAATTTATATATTATATTTTAGTGAGCGTATTTTACTGTTACAAGGCTTCGGGTATGTCAAAGGGTCACTCAGAGGTATAATTAAACATGTTAACACAGTTAACCCATCGCAGCTTGTAGTCTCTCACTTTCTTCCGCGTTTCGCTTCCGTACGATCCATGATTTATTCGTTTGAAGGTACGAGCATCTTTTAGGGTTACTATACAGTATACTTACCCTTGTTTGACATTTATAACCCTCGAATTTACATACTTTCAAGGTTTGTCAATATTAGTCCTTTATTAAACATTAAATGCCACGTGTAGACTCAAGACACGTGTCAATACATCATTGGACTCAAAATTTCGAGGTGTTACAAATTTGACTAAGTCAACCCCACATAAGGGTATTTTGGTCATTTTACCCTATTTAGTCAAATTAATAAATTAAAAATCCAATCCACTCCTTAACTCTCTCTCTCTCCCTACCAGGTCTCTCTCTCCTTACTCAACATCTTCTTCATACCTACTAACCGTCTCCACACCTAAATTCAAACCAAATCAGCAATTCATCCAATCAAAAAGCATAATATAAGCACAAAAACAAAGGAGATTCGTTCGAAAAGTGAAATTTAAGGCGTTTGGTTTTCAGATTGTAAAAAATTAGGGTTTTGAGGCGTATGAAAAAGGTGTGTACGAACTTACATGAGAACATTGAGCTGTGGATGCTTGAAGAGATTGAATTTGAAGGTCCGATGAGGTTTAGGGTTTGAATCGGTGAGAAGATGAGGGATTCAAGAGAGATAAAGTGATCGTAAGAAATTTTCAACGAACTGTAGAATGAGCTTAGGTTGGGTGCCGAAGCGGAGGTTCGGGTGACTTCGGCTGCAAGCCGTTCTCGGCAAGTTCGACGGCGGCGGTATCTAGATGACGATGATAACTAGAATCCGGCTAGCATCATCGCCCTCCTTCCACGACCAGGTTCAATAAATAAATTTGGGGGTCCTTGTTTTGAGGAAGAAATATGGGGATCTTTGATTTGGGGAAGAAAGTGTGTGTGAAGAGAGGAGACAGATCGGTGGTGGTGGTGGCAGGTGAAGTGGTGGTGGTGGTGGCACATGGTGGGGTGGTGGTGGTTCTAGATGGAGAAAGTATGTGTGAAGAGAGACAAAGATAAGACAGATCGGTGGTGGAGGTGGCAGATCGGTGATGGTGGTGGTGGTGGTGGTGGCAGGTTGGTTGTGGTGGTGGGGGTTATATATGTGGTGTCTGTATATATTTATAAGTATATATACATATATAATTTTAAAATTGTTTTATTTATTGTTTTATGATTATTTATTTTAGCATTTAGGATAAAATGATCAAAGTACCCTTATGTGGAGTTGACTTATTCAAATTTAACCATGAAAACTAACTGTGTTAGGACTAAAGGACGTAACATGCAAGGATTTGCAAACATCGAGTACGTTTCTTGTATATATTGAAGATAAAGGACATAGTTTGCAATATGGTGTTAACATAAAGGACGAGTTTTGTAATTTACTCTTTATGTATTTATACCTCCATTTCATGTATTTATACCTCCATTTCATTTATTTATACATCCATTTAATGTATTTATACATCTATTTCATGTATTCAACCTCAATTACATGTATTTCTAATTAAGAAAAAAATTAGCCCTTGTTTGATTTGGTTATTAAGCGAAATTAACCGAACTGAAAACCGACAAATTAACCGAATTAGCCGAACTGGTTAACTGATGACTTCGATTACGGATGCGGATAATGCTAATAACCGGACCGTACATACCCCTAACGTTGGCTTTTCTCTCAGTTCTGGTTTCTCTCAGTTCTGGGTGTTATGTACTGGATAGACATTGATTTATTTATGTTAATTGTTAAAGCAGGGGACAACATTAAATGTTATATAAATTGTTACTATTACGTGAATACTATTGTATCACATTACATGGTAGATGATATATATAAACACACGTTAGAGAGGTGTCTACGTGATGCATATGCTAGTCTTATTCTATAATCGTAAAATTCTACCGTTCAAAAAAATACATGGTTGAATTTACTTTTCATAATTGGGTTTTTTAATTACTAATAATTGCTTTGTTGAATTCAATATTTGAATACAGCTATCAAATTCAATATTAGAGATGGGTAGATTTGAATATTAGAGATATAATTATTTTTTTATAACCGAAAAGCAAAGCAAAGCAAAGGGATATTACATTGTGTTTTATTTTTCGTTTCCGTTTGTACTTTATTGGGTTTTTACAGCATGGATTAGGATCAAATACAAAGGATCCTAATTGTAAGAAGTGTAAGAAGGATTTATAGAGTGACAAGTGTCCAATAACCTAAAAAAACCCAGTACACAAAAAAACCCACTACAAAAAAAAACCTTAAACATCCACCACCACCAAAAACCTAAACCCCCCCCCCCCCCACACACACACACATCACCCACCCTAAAAAAAAAATTTTTTTTTTTTTTTTTGCCGAGGGGGTGGGGGTTTAGGTTTTTGGGTGAGGTGGGGGGTGGGTGTTTAGTTTTTTTTAGATTTTTTTTTTAGGTTTTTGGGGGGGGGGGGTTAGGTTTTTTTTTTTTTTGGGGGGGGGGGGGGGCGGGTTAGGTTTTTTTTAGGTTTTTGGTGGGTGGGGGTGGGAGGGGGGGGGGGGTTTAGGTTTTTTTGGGGTTTTTTTGTGAAATCCTACCGTCCAAAAAAAATATACATGCTTGATTTTACTTTTCAAAATTGGGTTTTTAATTACTAATAATTGCTTTGTTGAATTCAACATTTGAATACAGCTATCAAATTCTGTCCATTGGTATTAAGTTATAATGGTCATCCAAATTGTATTACGTGAATAGTAGATCACAATAATAACATTACGTATGATAATATCTACACATCCACACACAAATAGACATACACTGATAATACACACAAATACATAAATATATATATGTATATATGTATGTATAATTTCATTTCATGGTTCTTAGAGTCGCATTTCATGATGAGAAAGCTGTGTTTCTTGATATTAATATTTGTATGGCTGAACCTTGTTAATTCTTCAGTTGATGGCTGTACTATAACAAAGGGTTATGCTGTACACATGTTAACATCAATCACTTACGACAATGTTATGGTTCACTGTAAGTCGAAAGATGATGATCTCGGAGTGCATATACTTAACTTCACAACCCTTGAATATAGTTGGACATTCTGTGAGAATTGGTTAGAAAGCACTCTCTATTCCTGCCACTTTTGGCGGGCCAGTTCGATCGATGAACAAACATTTCAGGTGTTCAACCGCACCATGGCTAAGACATGCTATCAAGGTTTTCATGATGCGAATACATGTCATTGGGGGATCAAGCAAGATGGCTTTTATCTTTTTGATAATTATGCTCGAGTGTGGGCTAAACAATATGATTGGAATCATGGAAGAAAGTCGTCTCAGAAACCTATAAATGAGTTTGCACTCGTTTATCCTTGATGTTCTTTATAAATTTAATTTGCTTAAAACAATAAAGTAAAAAAAAGTATCTTTGAATGCCTCATTTTTAGTTATATATTTTTATATTACATTTGCAAGATGAATTCACATGGACCACATGGTTACAATTTTTTTTTTTTTTTTGAAAAGGATATGCGTCATTCAAACACAAACGCTAGCAAGAAGCTAGAAATACAATAATACATCGGACAAAAAATCACTAGACAAACCAAAACAAACAGACCCTGCCTATCCAAAATCAAAATTCCTCCATTGAACCTCTGTCATCGACACCATCTTAACCCGGGCCTTGTCCCAAAACAGGCCCAGAGTCTTCACCTCCTGCATGATTGCCCCGACACACGTTTTTGTGGCTGAAAATCAGGTTGTTTGTCTTCGATAAGGACCAACATACCAAAGTAACTAACCATAAATTTAGTTACTTGTTTTATTCTCACGACTAACACTTAATTTATACATTTATTATATTAGAATATGAATAGTGGTGAGATATGTGAAATGCCATTAAGGTCATTTCACTAAGTAAATGTTGTAGTGGTTCATCCCTTCTTCATTAATTACGTAATGATCACAAAATGATTAATTATTATTGTTATTTCTTTTTTAAATTAATGTTTCAACAATTAATAAAAACGTATATATATTAATTAACTAAAATTAAATAAAAAAACTACATATAAAACCTCTCATGCAACCACTTTTTTTATTTCTAATTAATGTAACGATGATATTAAAAAAAAAAAAAAAAAACTAGATACCAAACCCCTCATCCAACCACTTTTTATCCACATCATGAGATCCACATGTTATCACCACATATACATACACCATCTCTATCTTTATCTTCATCGTCTCATTAAAAAATAACCCGCAACTATAAAGAAATAGGTAAAGGGGGTGCCAAACAAAAAAAAAAAAAAAAAAAAAAAAAACTGCAAATAAACCCCTCATTCCTTGATACTGGCCCCCACATTCGTTGGAAAAAAAAAACAAACATTGTCGCGTGACCAAGACCACGAGCTGAGACCAAAAACACCCTTTCACGAGGTGGGAGCGGTGTGAAGCTCGTGGTGGCTTGTGGTCGAGTACCACGAGTCCACTACGGATGGTGTGAAGAAACAAGTAATAAATTGGCTTGGTGGTAAATGCATTGCTTTTCCACCTCGGTAGCCAGATTCAATCCTTGGTACCATTTTTTTTTTTTTGTTTTTTACTTCTAATATCCTATGCCCATCAGCCCATGGTTTCCTTAGAATATTTTGGCCCAATCTTTTAATAAACACTTGCAGGCTGCAGCCCAAAGAAATATATTTGGTAGACATATAACTCAACTATAATTCTATAAATCATTTGGGCAATTTATTTGGTAGACATATAACTCAACTATAAATCATCTGGGCAATTTATTTGGTAGACATATAACTCAACTATAAATCATTTGGAACTCAACTATAAATCATTTGGGCAATTTATTTAAATCATTTTTTATATACGATTTACTAAAAGAAATATTTTAATGAATTTTGGTTTAATGATGTGACCGACCCAGTCCGACTTAAACCGAACAAAATTTAATATTTGCATAGAATACTATTCTCAAAAAAAGTTCCGACCCCATGAAAATACTTCTAGGTCCGCCACTGATCATATTATAAATAAATACGGATCTTTTACAATATCATTAAATAAATACCCGATCTGACTCATTTTTTGCCCATCTTACAAAAAATAACCTTCTCTGCCACTTAATTTATAAGCTTTGAACCGATTTTTCGCTCGTAGTGTTAATTTTACCGAAAATTTCTGATATTTATTTAGTATAAAGTATTGGATTGGATTTTTAAGGGCCTGGCCCTACCGATGTGGATTTTGAGAGTACAACCCGCACTGAGAATTTAAGCTCCGCCACTGGTAGAGTTCGACTTCTTCTTCGACCAACAAAGTCACATGTATCAGTATGACACGTGAACATGTGTTTATTTAAGTAACAAATGAACCCAAACTCCCTGTATTCTAATGGTAGTAATTTTTTTTTTTTTTTTGAAATAGGTACATGTATCATATCAGAACATTTATTTATATTAATTAATTAATACATCATGCTGATAACATTACATAATAATAATAATAATAATAATAATAATAATAATAATAATAATAATAATAATAATAATAATAATAATAATAATAATAATATTACGTGAATACTATCATATCATGAAATTCACATTGCACATTAATTAGATGATACATATATTTATAATCCTACTATTATTATCATATTATAAAATTAGCATTACGTGTATATATATGTATGAGTATATGTCCTTTTTTTCATGAGTCTTTAGAGTGGAGAACATGATGAAGAAACTGTTTATCTTTGTTTTCATATTTCTCGGGCTGAATGTTGTTAATGGTTGTCCCTTTTTCTTAAGTAAGTACTTTGTAAACATCCATTCAAGTATCCACAATGACAATGTGACCCTTCGATGTCAATCTAAAGATGACGATTTGGGCTCTCACGTGCTTTCGCCAAACAATGACTACGAGTGGTCATTTTGCCAGTCTTTTTCTAGAGCCACTCTTTTTTTCTGTCATTTTTGGTGGAATAACAACGAACAAATATTTGACGTGTTCAATAGCACCATGGGCGAGTGGTGTAGAGAAGGTCGCCCGGAAGGAGATATATGTCGATGGTTGGTCAGGGAAGACGGGTTCTACTTCTATGAACCTATTGAATATGGTAGGTGGCTTAAGCAGTATTATTGGAAGCCAGTTTCTAAAACATCTCTAACTTATGGTTGATTGTATATGTTCCTTCAGATAGAGCTGAATATAATAATATATATTTCTGAATAAATTTATTAGTCCATCTTCCCATTATTATACTTTATACATACAAAAATAAAGTACTTTGTAATTTTTTATTATTTGTTTTTATTTGTGGTGATAAATTTTATTAGAGTAAATTACGTTTTTGACCTCTGTGGTTATATCATTTTTACTATATTAGCCAAAAATAAGAATTTTTAACATATCTGTTCCCGTGGTCTCTAACTCTCTATAACTAACCATTTTGGCCCCCATGATCTCTAGACTTAGGGGCCAAAATGGTTAATTATAGAGACCATGGGGGCATATATTTTAAAAATTCTTATTTTAGATTAATATAGTAAAAGTGATATAACCATAGGGGCCAAAAACGTAATTTACTCAATTTTATTATATAATTTGTTTTTTAGTGATAAATATAATAGTTAAAAATAAACTCTTGATGAATAGTACTTTGCATTTTATTATTTGTTTTTATTTGTGGTAATAAATTTTCTAATATAATTTGTTTTTTAGTGATAACTAATAGTTACTAATATTTAAGTATTTGTTTTTTTATCTTTTATTATTTATTATTCAATTTGTTTAGCAATAACTTGCGTTCGTTACCTTTTTAAAATATATAAATCCGTATCTATGCTTATTTATTTTTTAACATTCCAACTTATTTGGTTGCGTGTTGTGACGATGCGCTACCGCGGGTATTGTATCAATTCGGTTGGTTACAATACCGAT